>NW_014333435.1:0-7294 GCF_000341935.2 Cephus cinctus
TCGTTACGGCGAGAAACAGAAGGGCCCGCCGAAATAGCCACGCCAAATAGAGAGAAATGGAAAAATCGGATGAGGCAATTAGATGAAATACGGGACTTAGTAAAAAGGAATGTAGAGCAGGCTTTCGATCGTCAAGCAAGATATTATGACAAGCGTCATCGTGACATAGAGTACGCGGTAGGGGATCAGGTCTGGAAGCGCAATCGTATCCTATCATCGGGACAACATAATATTGCGGCCAAATTAGCTCCGAAATACGCAGGTCCGTTTAAAGTAGAACGGGTAATCTCTCCTATCGTGGTAGAACTGATAGATGTGAGCGGCAAACATATGGGTCGACACCTTGTTACCGATTTGAAACCGTACATCGTCGTAGGAGGCGAGGATCCCGGATCCGACGACGAAGGTATAGAGGAGGTTCCCTCTACTTCTAACGATGGCGCGACAGCGTGATTCCTGTAGAACCTAAGTTCCCTAAGAGACCTGTAAAATAGTGTGTTTTGTTAAGCCTAACAGTTAAGTAGTTTTAGTGACCTAGAAAGTAGTGTGTCTTGCTAAGCCTAGCCATTAAGTATTTCTAGATACCTGTAGATAAGTTCCGACATTTCTTCCGACTTCTATATCCTTCGAATACCCTGGGTGGACCCATAGTACAGAGACCTGGCTGCATGAAAAAAAAAAATAAAAAAAAAAATATTCTGTATTTTGGGGAATTAGTTGATGTGGTGTCCACCGAGAGAACTCCACTAAGAGGAGAACTGTTGTGCTCTATTAACAGCCATAAAGGTGCCAAAGACCAGGCGACCCTGGGAGGACGACGGGTCCGACAGGGAATCAGACGATGGGTCCGAAATCAGCTGGGCCACAGCAGCGGGAGGCGAGGAGGAGCCTCCAAACTGCGGGTCCAGTATGGCCACAAGGGAGCCGATAAGTAGCGGTCCCGAAGACCAGGCCGAAGAGCAGGCCACGGGCAGCCTTCCGGGGAGCTTAGGAAGGAACCTTCAACTCGCGGGAGTGGGGAGCCCCCGAGAATGGTTTTATCCCTCACCGCCTCAAGGGGAACTGTTGATATCGGTGCGGGAGACCGTAGGGATGGGGCCAACACCAGGCTCAAGCAGCGGGTCCGGCAGGCCTACAGCGGTTCCGAAGAAGGAATCGATGTGGGAGGAACTTCGGCGCCGGAAGGAAGAGGCCAGCAGGGCACGTCGTCCCTGCTGGAACTGTGGGCGGTTGGGGCATCGCCATACAGAATGTACCCGCAAGTGGGGAAAATTCTGCCGCCATTGTGGCACGCGCGGGGTGCTCGCGGAGGAGTGCCCCGTGTGTGAACACGATCGGAAGAAAGGCACCTTCCGTGGGCCAAAGGCCCCAGAGAGTTAGAGGGGACAAGTGTAAGGGGATGTTTAAAGGGGGGTGGGCTTTTCATTTTCTTTTATTGGGAAGGGTTGCCGGGAGGGGGGGTTGTTCGATTTTTTTTTTGGGGTACATGGGGATTAGCTTGTTAAGGGTATCAAGTCGTTTATAGAGTCTGGGGTTTTCTTTAGGCTGGGGTGGGGGGGGGGGGGGGGGGAAGTCAAATTTTAAAATTTAAGGGAAGGGGTTAGAGTATGCGTGTAAAATAACTAAGTTAACAATTAAGATCTAGAATTAAAAAGCATTAGGATTCAACATAAATTAGGATATCTCTTAGTACCGCTGGTATTAGTCAGTAGTCGGTACAACCGTCCGTGGTCTGTGTATGGTTAGATCATTAGAACAAGTTTGGAGTCTAACCATAAATGGAATATTTGAAAAATTGTTATTTAGTCTAAGCCGAAGCGATTCCGAGGCGGTATAATAATTGAGCGTTTTCTAGTCGACGGGATATCCACGAGAAGGATATCCGAATTCCGCAATCCTCCAAATCGAACACCTCGCGTCGTTGTCATACAAGTCCAGTAGGTGTGTTGACTCGGTGCTTCACTCAACCCCGGTGGCAACATCTAAGGGGGGAGGAGTTGTGACGTGGCACTTTGTGACGTGGCACTTTGTGCACGTCACAAAAGAGAGGGGAAAAAGGCAAAATAGAGGCTACACCGTGAGGTCCGCAAGGCAACCTAACTATTGCGTCGAGCGTGATTTGGATTCAATGCACGCGTCCTAGGTGTTGGGGAACCGACGTTCCCTTACGCGTGTAGTTTGCGGAACCGTTGTTCCTTCCTGCGTTCTAGTATTATCCAATTTCACTATTTTATATTTTATATTTTATCTTCTGTTTTTATATTACGTTTGATTTTATTTTTCTCGTGTTCAATAAAGCGGTATGTTTGTGGGCTCCGTGCTTTTAAACGAAACCTCGGATCTGTTTAATTTCTCAAAGCCCCTTTAGTGTTGTTTTGTTGTTATTAACTTTCAGATTTTGATTATTGTCTCCCAGACCCAGGACCCCACCGCATAAGAGCTGGCCCGGGTGTCCTTAGGAGACAGGTTATACTCTGGTTATACTGTAACTCTGGTTATACCTGGCGCCCAATAATTTAGCATCTTGATAATTATTTCTCGCGGTGCCATTTATTTGTGCGATTCGTCGTTACAATATATATATTGTGACGTATTTTTCCGCGATCGACCTCACCGGAAAATGCAAGACCGACCGCCGCACAAAGTTACGCGATTCGTACGCGTTCCAGGCAACCCAGGGGCTGATAAATTTTACTTACGAAATACCTAAGGTATTGTTGAGCGCCAGGTTCCAAAACGGGAACCACGTATCAGTCGCTACGGTTCTTCTTCGCGTACCTAGGTTGGCTAACTCAGCTACGCGGAGGCGGCGGGATTCGGAACAATAGGTCGGATGGGTCAGACGATCACGCGACACCCAAAATCATTCGGACACTTCGATCTCAAAGAAATGGTTCGGTTTATTAAAGAAAATCGGCGGCCCGAAGCGCGACGATTTTGTACAATACCGAATGATGAGTTACAACCAAAAAAAAATAGTACTTTGAAGAAATCAAAAGAAGACATAACGAAAGTACACTCTGGATATTAACGGATACTTCGCGTACCGTACGAATTCAATTCAAAAATCGTAACACGGCTAATCCGCGTTTACCACAATACGATACCCGACCGTCAAGGACCTGTACGCGTTCTTCGCGTTACAAAATCAAAAGGATATAAATGCCTGACGGGCGGACGACACGAAACAGTTCGGAGACGTTACAAAATTCTAATTCAATAATAAGATCAAAACAAAAGTTCTAAACAGTGAACCCTGCCGGTCGACGGACCTTCGTGCCGTGGTCTTATTCGAGGTGAGGGATTGTCCCTCCGCGTGTTCGTTACACGCGCAGTCAACACTTACGAAAAACAACAAAATCCGGTACCATGGTTCGCACGAAATTACGTCGCTCACAAAAGTCAGATATCCTCACTTACCGTGTTGTTCCCTGGTCGCGTAATCCCAGAAAACTCAATCGATAGCCCAATGGCACTTTGTGCACTCGCGTACTAAACAATTCTAATCAACAAAACGTCTAACGTCTACGCGTGTCCAAGCAGGAATTCCGATCTTCACGCGCTTTGTCTTCGCGTGAAGGATAGCACCCCCTCCCTTTAGGCTAATGGGCGGCGATTCGCCCTGCGGACGAATCCTTCAACCCAGCGTCTTCGCCACGCGCCAGTTTCGAATATGTCATCGCGACAATTAATAATTTTCATCATCTATGGTAGACAATTTATACAGCTCGGTCCTACGAAGAGTAACATTCGTTCTCGCGCGAGGGTGCACTAAGCGTCCCTGGATTCCTAACTCGCGGAAATATAATTCTGCGCAACTGGCGATGGGCACTATGCCATAGGGGTCGGTAGTGGTGCTCAGTCGTGTAGCGCTGTACGCGCCGCTTCCAGTCGTCGTGGTTGAGTACCAGCTGAGTAGAGCGCGTTGCTGCCGCGTGAGAGATAGCGTGAGTGTCGACCCTCGCGTGTCGCAGCTCCCTCCCTCCTGGGACTCCAGCTGGCTCTCGCTCTCTTTTTCTCCGCGTCTTCACGGGAGTAGTTATATACCACTTCTGGCCGTCATAACAAACCCCCACCACTGTCCCCTGTGAGTCATGGAGCGCGCAGCGCTCTGACCCCCCGTACCGCACTATGGCGTCACCCCCTCGCCAATGTGGTCAGCTCTCCCCGCCCCTCAGCCATGAGACGATGCCCCACCACGCGGTCCTAAGGCCCGAAAATTCCCTAGCGGTGTTGTATGTCCCCCCAGGGGGGCGTACCACGGTCGGTAATTATGCAGTGACCGCCGGCCGGTAATATTTTAATTACCCTAAGGGGGTAACATGGTGAAGTAAAATACGGTTCTTTTTTGTAAGAAATACCTTATATTATACAAGTATCGTACGCATTGGCGATACTTTTCCGATACTTTTAACTATCGATGGGTGGATATCCAACCCCTAATATTTTACTCGGGATGAACCGTCCACACACAACGCATCTGCTTCTGGAATGTGGGTGCCCCTTTTTTGCTCGATCTAGCGAACGATGCGCAAATACGGCTGGCGTGGAGGGTACCACTGTCTTGACCAACCCTATGAAATCCAGGCCAGCATAAACCCCTACTACGGGCATCTCTTATTTGCAACTATGCAGAAATGTATGATCATGGTGGGGGAAAAAGACGGTGACCCGTGAACCATCTTCGCAGCATCTTGTCAGTGCACTGACGACAAGTAGTAGGCGTAAGGGCAGTTACAGAAAATAAAGGAGTACGTGAAAGTGAAAAAGTGAAGTTTAAAATAAAAGTGGTATGTATAACAGCGTTAAGCTGAATCTGGTACCCTCTTTTTATTTGATTGAAAAATTATATGCGGTATCTTTTACTTTTATTTGTAGACAAGTAACCGGACTGACCGACGAGCGCACCTGTTTTTTTTTGCAGGATATTTAAAAAAGAAGAAAGTGGTATGTATAGCAGCTTTGAGCTAGTACTGTTTTTTTTTTTATTTGATTAAAAAAGTATTGTCTTTCTATCGCCTTTCGCACTTATTTGTAGACATTGGCCAGTAGCAGCAGCAGCAGCAGCACCGCAACTAACGGAGTAGTACAGACGGGCCCGGCTATTGGAGCGGTAGGTGTTATAATTTTAAGACAATACGTTTATTTAAAATTTTTTTATTTAAAACAATGACACTTTTATTACACCACTTTAAAACAATGACTTTTTTTATTTAAAACAATGACACTACATTATTAAAATTATGACACTTTTAATAGACAGAAGAAATGGCACCACGAGCGGCTCCTGAAAAGGGTGAAGACGACGTGGGTAGCGACCGGAACACCCCATCGCCCAGGTCGGATGACGTATTTTACGAGGCATTAAACAACGGCCTGTGCCTCCACGGATACATACATGCATACCGCTGGGAGGAGCTGTGCGCGGGGTGTATGAGCGAGCTAGCACCGGACGTGCAGCCGCTATACACCCCCCACAGCATGCACTACCTCCTACTCGATACCGAAATGGTATTTAACCTCTCGCGGTGCACAACCTATGCCCAAAGCGTGTTGCTCAGGTACACAGCAGCCGATTGCCCAGGGTGTGTCCTCTTTTATGAGGCCAATAGAGACACCCTGGTGCGACTTGGGTACGGGGAGGTCACCCTTATTACCTAAATATTATTTACGCTATATATATTGTGACGTGGTGGATTTCACCCGTCTTGTCCTCGGCGGAAAATCACGCCGAAACGCGATACGGGCCGAAAGGCCATTGCAAAGTCCAGGCAGGATCCACCGACCGCAAGGGCCTAATTGAAATTTCGATAGATTATTTTATCATTTCCTTTTGTTCTGCGTGTACTCTGTCGGAGTTCGAATAGGTGCTCGCTCGCCGTGCCCGTGAAGACGCGGAGAACGAGAGAGAGGGAGCCAGCTGGAGTCCCAGGAGGAAGGGAGCTGCGACACGCGAGGGTCGACACTCGCGCTATCTGCGGACAGCAGCTCTACTGGCCCAGAAGGCGCGCGCAACGCGGGACAGCTTGACGTCACGCGGCAGCAACGCGCTCTACTCCGCTGGTACTCAACCACGACGACTGGAAGCGGCGTACACAGCGCCACCCGACTGAGCACCACTACCGACTAGGTATTGCGAGAGTAAAAATTTGTTAGCCCCTGGGTTGTCTGGAACGCGTAGGAATCGCGTAAAGTTGTGCGCCGGTCGGTCTTGCATTTTCCAGTGAGGTCGATCGCGTAAAAATACGTCACAATATATATTATGCTTATTTTAATTTTATCATTATACTTATTATTATTAAACTTATTTGCTACTTATACATTTAACCTAGCATAGCATTGTTTACTTTATATATTGTGATGTGGTGGATTTCACCCGTCTTGTCTTCGGCGGAAAATCATGCCGAAACGCGATACGGGCCGAAAGGCCATAGCAAAATCCAGGCAGGATCCACCGACCGCAAGGGCCTAATCATAATTACGATAGATTACTTTATTGTTTTCTTTTGTTTTGCGTGTACTCTGCCGGAGTTCGAATAGGTGCTCGCTCGCCGTGCCCGTGAAGACGCGGAGAACGAGAGAGGGAGAGCCAGCTGGAGTCCGAGGAGGAAGGGAGCTGCGACACTCGCGCTATCTGCGGACAGCAGCTCTACTGGCCCCGGAGGCGCGCGCAACGCGGGACAGCTTGACATCACGCGGCAGCAACGCGCTCTACTCAGCTGGTACTCAACCACGACGACTGGAAGCGGCGTACACAGCGCCACCCGACTGAGCACCACTACCGACCCCTATGGCATAGCGCCCATCGTCAGTTGCGCATTATATATTTCGCAGAATTATATTTCCGCGAGTTGGGAATCCAGGGACGCCTGGTGCACCCTCGCGCAAGAACGAATGTTACTCTTCGTAGGACCGAGCTGTACAAATTGTCCACAAGAGATGAAAATTATTAATTGTCGGGTAGGACCAAGATGTATAAATTGTCCACAAGAGATGATGGAAATTAAGTGTCGCGATGACATCTTCGAAACTGGCGCGTGGCGAAGACGCTGGGTTGAAGGATTCGTCCGCAGGGCGAATCGCCGCCCATTAGCCTAAAGGGAGGGGGTGCTATCCTTCACGCGAAGACAAAGCGCGTGAAGAAGAGATTCCTGCTTGGACACGCGTAGACGTTAGACGTTTTGTTGATTGGAATTGTTGAGTACGCGAGTGCACAAAGTGCCATTGGGCTGTCGATCGAGTTTTCTGGAATTACGCGACCAGGGAACACCACGGTAAGCGAGTCTAACCGATT
>NW_014333435.1:7348-10297 GCF_000341935.2 Cephus cinctus
AGAACGCGTACAGGTCCTTGACGGTCGGTTGTCGTATTTTGGTAAACGCGGATTAGCCGTGTTACGACTTTGACTTGAATTCGTACGGTACGCGAAGTACCGGTTACTATTGTTTGATTGTATTTCGTTTTGTCTTTTCGATCTATATTAATTACTATTTTTTTTTTGTAATTCATTGATTCGGTATTGTAAGAGATCGTCGCGCTTCGCGCCGCCGATTTTATTTAATAAACCGAACCCTTTATTTAAGATCGAAGTGTCCGAATGATTTTGTGTGTCGCGTGATCGTCTGACCCATCCGACCTATTGTTCCGAATCCCGCCGCCTCCGCGTAGCTGAGTTAGCCAACGTAGGCACGCGAAGACATATCGTAGAAACTGATACGTGGTTCCCGTTTTGGAACCTGGCGCTCAACAATACCTTAGGTATTGCGAGAGTAAAAATTTGTTAGCCCCTGGGTTGTCTGGAACGCGTAGGAATCGCGTAAAGTTGTGCGCCGGTCGGTCTTGCATTTTCCAGTGAGGTCGATCGCGTAAAAATACGTCACAATATATATTATGCTTATTTTAATTTTATCATTATACTTATTATTATTAAACTTATTTGCTACTTATACATTTAACCTAGCATAGCATTGTTTACTTTATATATTGTGATGTGGTGGATTTCACCCGTCTTGTCTTCGGCGGAAAATCATGCCGAAACGCGATACGGGCCGAAAGGCCATAGCAAAATCCAGGCAGGATCCACCGACCGCAAGGGCCTAATCATAATTACGATAGATTATTTTATTATTTTTCTTTTGTTTTGCGTGTACTCTGCCGGAGTTCGAATAGGTGCTCGCTCGCCGTACCCGTGAAGGCGCGGAGAACGAGAGAGGGAGAGCCAGCTGGAGTCCGAGGAGGAAGGGAGCTGCGACACTCGCGCTATCTGCGGACAGCAGCTCTACTGGCCCCGGAGGCGCGCGCAACGCGGGACAGCTTGACATCACGCGGCAGCAACGCGCTCTACTCAGCTGGTACTCAACCACGACGACTAGAAGCGGCGTACACAGCGCCACCCGACTGAGCACCACTACCGACCCCTATGGCATAGTGCCCATCGTCAGTTGCGCATAATTATATTTCCGCGAGTTGGGAATCCAGGGACGCCTGGTGTACCCTCGCGCGAGAACGAATGTTACTCTTGGTAGGACCAAGATGTATAAATTGTCCACAAGAGATGATGGAAATTAAGTGTCGCGATGACATCTTCGAAACTGGCGCGTGGCGAAGACGCTGGGTTGAAGGATTCGTCCGCAGGGCGAATCGCCGCCCATTAGCCTAAAGGGAGGGGGTGCTATCCCTCACGCGAAGACAAAGCGCGTGAAGATCGAGAGAATCTTGCTTGGACACGCGACGGCGATAGACGTTTGATTTTCTTTGTGAGTTACGCGAGTGCACAAAGTGCCATTGGGCTGACGTTTTGGTTTTTCTGGGATTACGCGATCAGGGAACACCACGGTAAGCGAGTCTAACTGACTTTTGTGAGCGACGTAAGTTCGTGCGAATCGTGGCACCGGATTTTGTTGTTGTTTCTCGTACGTTTTGATTGCACGTGTAACGAACACGCGGAGGGACTGTCCCTCACATCGAATAAGACCACGGCACGAAGGTCCGTGTACCGGCAGGGTTCACAGTTTGGTATTTTGTTTGAGATTAATTATTGAATTTAAATGTTGTACGTTCTCCGAATTGTTTCGTGTCGTCCGCCCGTCAGGCATATGTAACTTTTGATTTTGTAACGCGAAGAACGCGTACAGGTCCTTGACGGTCGGTTGTCGTATTTTGGTAAACGCGGATTAGCCGTGTTACGACTTTGGCTTTGAATTCGTACGGTACGCGAAGTACCCGTTACTAGCTTTTGATTGTACTTTGGTTTTGTCTTTTCGATCTATATTACTTACTCTTTCTTTTGTAAATAATTGCTTCGGTATTGTAAGAGATCGTCGCGCTTCGCGCCGTCGATTTTATTTAACAAACCGAACCATTTATTTGAGATCGAAGTGTCCGCATGATTTTGTGTGTCGCGTGATCGTCTGACCCATCCGACCTATTGTTCCGAATCCCGCCGCCTCCGCGTAGCTGAGTTAGCCAACGTAGACACGCGAAGACATATTGTAGAGACTGATACGTGGTTCCCGTTTTGGAACCTGGCGCCCAACAATACCTTAGGTATTTTCGAGAGTGAAATTTGTTAGCCCCTGGGTTGCCTGGAACGCGTAGGAATCGCGTAAGTTGTGCGCCGGTCGGTCTTGCATTTTCCGGTGAGGTCGATCGCGTAAAAATACGTCACAATATATACATATGATTGCCATTGTTATACACCCGTAATAAAAAAAATTAACAAGACTATAGCCTCAATTTATGTAATTAAACGTACAACCCACTCGGCTTTCATGAAACAAGTCATAATACGTGTAGCCTGATTTACAGCGCGAATATTGTATCCAACCACCACCACCACTATAGATCTTATTATCCTGCGCATACTGGCGATCCGCCAAGCGCTTCTTTCGCACAAAAGCGTCGTAGTACTCTCGTGCGATTCTATCGTTTCTCCGCAAATCACTGCTAAAAACATTCTGGAAGGCATGCATCCGGAAGCCTGAGGAGAGGTAGTGTAAAAACATCATGCAGAATTGGCCGCACACCGTTGACGTCTCGCTCTGAAGCTGCTGAATGTTCCATCGGAAGGATCGACAGTTCCGTCGGAGTCTCGATGCGTCGTGATGATTCAGCGGTGGTAACCTGTAGCTGTCAAAGTAGTAGTCGTCTCCGTCAGCGTCCACGTACATTGCAATCCAATGTGCTCCTGGTTTCGTATGATCGTCCGTGTTGGCGATAATAGCAGCGGGTTTCGACCAGTTTCGGGGTATTCTATCAGCTGCGTAGACACCCGTCGCATGCT
>NW_014333435.1:10323-10849 GCF_000341935.2 Cephus cinctus
CCGTCGGAGTCTCGATGCGTGGTGATGATTCAGCGGTGGTAATCCGTAGCTGTCAAAGTAGTAGCCGTCTCCGTCAGCGTCCACGTACATTGCAACCCAATGTGCTCCTGGTTTCGTATGATCGTCCTTCTTGGCGATAATAGCAGCGGGTTTCGACCAGTTTCGGGGTATTCTATCAAATGCGTAGACACCCGTCGCATGCTCCGATATACCGCAAAGACCGAGATAAAGGTCTAGCGTGTTCATATATGCGGTCCGTTATTTCGGAGCCAGAATTTAAGACGTAATGCGTTGTTCAGAGCACAGGTAAACGATCCCCGTGTCTCCTTACAAGCGTGAACGATACACTCGTAATGGTCACTATTCGGTGGGAAGTCCTCGTATGGTGAGTTATTGGGGGTTTCATCCAAATTTATAACCTCCCGGGCCATAACGGTCTGTAGAAAAAGCAGGCTCTCTGGACCCCGCGTGTATATGTATGCTCCGCGAAATACCGGCAATATTTCGGAGATTGGTGTATAGCTGT
>NW_014333436.1:0-2317 GCF_000341935.2 Cephus cinctus
ATATGAATATGATATTATAGAATATCTAAGGTCTACACAAATTACTACACAACAAAAACTTAAAATGTTGACTCACCTGCATAAAACTGTTTCTGTGCTTCAAGATTCAAAACCCAATGGTTAATATCAAATTAGTACTTCTCGCACTTGTATCATAATGTACTATTTTGCAACAATGTACGGAAAGTTCGCAGGATATGCACGAAAAAGAAGCACGAAATGGCCGTTTTGTGCTTGTCTTTTTGGTGCACAAACTGTATACTTTCCGTACAGCGTTGCAAAAATTAAATTATATTGTTATGTAATAAAAAGTAAAACAATAGACAATTCATTCGTCGTACGCAGCACGTAGCCAACTCGTCTGATCAGGTTCGCGCGCGTCCGCCGCACGGCACGGACTGCGTTCCCATCGCGTCAGATCAGAGCCAGATAGTTCTCGCGGCCACCGTTTGCCATCTGATGGTATTACGTGCGACAATTGCGGCGTTCGATTCCCGATCGACGCTTTTATTTGTGATTTTTTTATAATTAAAATAAGTTGAATGGTTATTTCTTGCAATGAACTTACGAATAAGTAATACTAGTATTCAATCTATTTTAATTTAGAAAATAAAAATAAAATCGTTGATCAGGAATCGAACCGAGGACTTGACCCTTACAGCAAATGAACAGTGAAATGCCTTAATCGGCTTTACGACCGACTGAATTGATTTTTATTTATATGATAATATTATCGGTAATATTAATCGATTATTTGAATTTAATTATTTTGGATCGTTTTTTTCTGGGGGGAGAGCACCGGATTTTCTGGAGGGGGCCGTGCCCACTCCTGCCCCTTTCTGGCTACGCCAATGCGTACATACATTCACAATAAAATCTATAGTAAGACGTACTATAGGGCATAGTAAAATATTTCCAGTTAAATAAACTGCATTCATAGGTTGTTACACCATATTTTCGGTATAAGATACCAATATTCATATAGATACCAATGTTCATATTACTACGCATTTTCCATTGAATCTGTTAACTCGATGCAATAGTTAAAAAGAACGAAAATTTAAATAAACGGAATAACAATGCAAGTCAATATTTTACAATGGAAGTATAGTGTTTATTACTATAGTATAATGTTAATAATACGTTACAGTTTGTTTCATTTATTATAATTAATATTAACTAAATCTTTGAAAATGATCTGGAATTATGTTACACTCGACATGGGACACAACAGGTTGGAAAACTTTGTAATTTAATTATAATTACTTACAATATTCACTTAAAAATACTAGCCTTACTTTTACTACTATTAAAGGAAAACAATTCATTACACTGAATTTTTTCATAACTTTAAAAATTCAGTTTAGGAAAAAATGTTTCATATCAGGGGATACATCTACTGTTGTACATCAGACACCATCTTTAACCATCTTTACGTTATAAAGTCTTCAACCCTTTACAGGATAATGAGTATTAATAAATGAATGCATTTATTCCATTTTCTTTTTGGAGAATTTCAGCAAAACTCGTTATTTTCATGTATTAATATAGTTATTGATGATACCAATTTTAGACCGAAAAGGAACATTTACGATTTGCACTGATAGCTCAGTGGGTAAAATGTTACTCCCGCTCACAGTTACTACAAATAGATCTACCTTACAACCATAAGTACACACATGGTTGTTTATACATATGCTGACACTTCAAATAATATTAGTATATCCAAATATTAGCAGACTTTGTTTGAGAGTGAATCGTATACAATTCAAATTATTTTCTGCAATAACCAATTCATTTACAGTTGAGAAAATGTGATGTATTGCATCAATTGCCGAAATTATAAACTAAAAGCAAGTTTTGATTTTGTTTTGTCCATCCACATTTTAATTGAAATAACTTTTATTCGCGCTTAGTACAAAAATTGCAGTGAAATCAGGATTAACTCCATCTAGTCTAGTAGATATTATATACAGCAAATAACCTGCAATTGTACCTTGATAAGTGCAAGAATTTGACAAAATTGATAGGTACTGTGACGTGATTTTTCGAATCACGGTCCCAAGGCGGCTCCGGTTACCGATACAGATAACGTTCTCGATTTCTGGTTCTCTTCGGGTCGCCACCCTGCTTAGAAGCTACGCTCTCGGGTTGATTCGTACAGTTATGTCAAGGCTCTCGTAAGATTTTGTCAGTGTTTAGTTGAGGTCGAGGTGCTCGAATCTGCCGTGGGGATATAGTCTCGACGTACCGAGTTGCCCGGCAGAGGAGAGTACCCGACGGAGACGTCTCCACGGACCGGCAGAAGCCCGGGTGA
>NW_014333436.1:2650-15854 GCF_000341935.2 Cephus cinctus
ACCAGCTCCGGTGAGGACTCCCAATTTAGTAATTGGTGAAGGGATCTCGGTACACAATTAAGACTCGTTCTGATACGTACTCGGTTCGTCGCTCTCTGTCTCTCGCACTATTTGCCGGACTCTTACTCCGACCCTCTCTACCTCAAACCTAGCAGCCTGAGCGGCCGTGCATTTCCGTAACCGTCCGCTCCCGTTCGTGTATCCAGTTGCGTTTGCTGATTTTACGCGACCCCAAAGATCAGCACCTACGGTTGCGTTTCTCGATTTTACGCGTCCCCAAAAATCGACAGGATCCGTTAAGCTATCGCCTCGTCCGATAGGTTCCGTCAGAGCTCTCGTTCTTGGTGGAGTTGGGCCTGTTCCACCCCAACTCCCAGTTTATACCGGCTCGTCAGTTCCCGGTGAAAAAAGAATTGACTGGCGCCCGCCTGGCTTGCGGATGCACGAACGACGGGTGGACGGCCGAAGGTAACGTAGGTTGGTTCTCGAAGATAGTCGTTCCCGTATGTCTTGCTGTCGGTGTCGGGTCAAGTTAAAGAAAATTACGTTACAGTACATACTGTATTAGTGTATCAATTAGTATTGAGTGAATTTGGGCTCAATCATTGGCTATGTTTCCACTGGGATTGAACAAGAGTTAAAATACATTGAATGTGCATCTATAGTTTACTAATGTATAGATACACAACACACGTATTTCATCTCTCAACTTGACTTCGGTATAAACATAGCCATTTTACGTATTACAAAACCTGAGTTTACTGAATTAAAAGATCTTTTATTTTTTAACAATATTCCGGGTCTCTTGATATTCAAATCTTATTTGAAATTAGTAAATTAAGTCTGTCGCTATGGTTCACTTTGGTAATCTAATCTTTTCGGAAGCTAACTGCGCGAATTCAGAAAATGGATATAATGATCAGCATAGCTTTGGAGTAATAAATATATACACTCATGCCAAATAAATTCCAGATGAAAAAATATTTCAAAATAATGATATAAAGAATGAATGGAAATGGTACAGCGGTAGAGGTACAACCAAAAGATATAAAATGGTTAAAAAGTATAAAAGAAAGAAAGGTGAGCTAATGGGAGGAGGGTATATAGAAAAGTGGGTTGAGAGAATAAGGACAGATGAGAATAGAGGTAGAAAGACTTTAATTTTACATTCCGAAAGCTAGGTACTTCTTGTTAAGAATGCAGCTACCATTCACACTGAATGCGGACGCTTTTTATTAATATTTTATTACACTATTTTGAAGATTGTTACATTATTTATACATTTTGTTGCCCGTCCGTAGTCAGAAATTATATTTTTTTTAGTATTTATTTAACAGCTTGCATTATATAAGTCCACAACACTTATTTCGCTTCACTACATCTATACTTTTGTGGTCACGGTAAATTCCGTAATGCAGGATTATTTAGATACTCAATTATATCTTTATTTTGATGCAATTATAAAATAACTATATTTTTTATATATTTTCTTTCTATTCAAACATCCCATAAAGAATTATCAAAAAAAATTTAACTTTGTATTTTCATTATCTTCCAATTAAGGAAGTCGGAACACTTCACGCCGATCAAATCAGTGCTAAATATGTGTTATCGTTTTTACAAAGTTTTATGAATTAATTGATTGCAGTGAAGGATGATTTGTATTATAACAAGTGCCTATAACCCATACAGATATTCATAGCGATGAATTTACAATAATATTACCTGATTGATTTCTGAACGCATTAAAATAACTGTAAAACTTTTAATTTCGATGCAATATTCGTTAAAATATATTACTATTATGGATTTTAGTAACAAAAAACTATCGTAGAAAATTGTGATTGTACAACAAATATGATATATCTACACATACTGGTAATGTTGTTAGAATTTTCTAATAACATGTAAGCTGTTCATAGAACGCTATGATAAATCTCATACGTAGACTATTAGTAATAAACATTATTCAATGATTACATTTTCGATCAATCCATTAATGTATGAAATGTAAACATTTTAATCTCTACAATACTATTCCAACTGATAAAGATGAAAATTTAGTATAAGGTTAAAAATTTGTTACCTGAAATCCTTTTTTATTAAGATTGTATGGTAAAAATATGTTCTAAAGTTGACCCTACATTTTGTATGGTTAATCGAAAAAACTAAATCTGTTGCGTCTATTGGTTCAAAGAAAATTTTCGTTAGCATCTAAGTTAAGATATATTAATTATTAAACTTAGGCAAAATTGAGGTAGTCGGGACAAAATGGTTGTATTCAGCCGAATGTCCTTAATTTTCGAAAAAGTTAGCAAGTTCACATATGTATTAAAAATATTAGCGGAAAGCTTGATATCTAACGCGTCTACTGTAAAAAAAATGGATGAGCGCTATTCACCGTACAATAATGGAGAAATCAGCGTCCGAGAGTAGTAATGTGACATCTG
Source organism: Cephus cinctus (assembly GCF_000341935.2). Taxonomy (NCBI): domain Eukaryota; kingdom Metazoa; phylum Arthropoda; class Insecta; order Hymenoptera; family Cephidae; genus Cephus; species Cephus cinctus. The sequence goes on from NW_014333436.1 coordinate 5,101, forward strand.
TGTCTGTTCGATTTTTATGCTCTTTGTTTGAGGCGGTGCAATATTGCACGAAAAATATTTCAAATTTTTAGCACCACTTTCAAGTTGTCGCACACAATTTTTTTCATGTAACCTCTACCAATGCATACTTAATAGATTCTTTTTTCACTTGTAATAATTTTTATTTAACAAGATTATAAACTTGAAGCGAGTAACTACTAGTAATCACGTGCTTTCGTAAAGTTAGATTCAACCATCAATTATGGAAACGTATTTGCAGATGATACACTAGTCATTTTGAAATCTGCCGTAATTTATTACAAGATTCTAAGTGTTATGCAACGTTTGCTGCTAAATATTTGCCCTACGTTATTCGTGTTATTATTGTCCTCATGTAACGAGGCCTTGCGGCCTTCCTTACGTCGTCAGTTATTAGGCTGAATTTTCGTTCCAAGCAACATCGAAACGCGTTTTTCATTGCTCAGATTATTGCAAATTTAACGCTTATTATCTCAAAATTATTATGTATAAAATAAAGAATGCAAAAACACATATTCCTTAAAATTTTACAAGTCTACTCCAATGTGTTTCATACCGAATACCCTGTATACATATAAAACAGTATCAATAATAGACAAAGGAAGATGTACAGAACAATTAAAGTACGCTTGAATTGTATTCCAGGATTTCTCGGCATCAATATTGGAGCTTTCAAAAAGAACCTAGTAAAATCGAACTCGGAAAATCGAATTTCCCTTTTCAAGTAGTTCACATACGTCAAAGAGACGAGGAAAGCAAAGAGTGAAGTGAAAAGAGGATTTTGGCTTGGTTACGAAGAGGGCAAGTTAACCAGAAGAGAAAAAAATGTAGGAGTCTAAGAACGAATGAGAGTGAATGAATAAGTAAGATAGACCAACGAAGATTGGGCAGAACCGGTGGGATGGCGTTCAAGTCGGAAGGACTGCCCGAGCACAGCGGATGTAAATATTTAAACAGCAAATCTACTTGGGGCTTATAGAAACCCTCCCACTGAGTGACATAAACTGAAAACTGGGATCATGCTAGTAGTGTCGACGATTTATTTTTTCAGGAATTTGTATACCTGTCTACTGCAAATATCGTGTTGCTAGTTTTCAATTATCGATAAGTTGGTTTATTCGACGAAATTACAATGTTGCTCAACTCAATACTTGGTTCTTATCCACATGGAAATTTGAACATTTTTGTATTTGGCTAATTTGTATGAATCTTTCATTTCTTGTCTTTATTCTTTTAATTCCGATTTCAATTTTATATCGATACTGTTTACACCTGAAACGAATAAATTCCATTTCACTCTGATGAAAATGACAGCAGCGGGACAATTTTTAATGTCATTTTTATACTCTCATGTTATTTTGATAAAGCTAATATCATTGTTTTGAAAATCGTGAACTATTGATATAGTGTTGCTTTTATAAGTGTTATAAACATATGTATGCATATATATATATATATATATATATATATATATATTGAAACGTTTCGTGATTTTCGAGTGTTAGGAATCACGAGACTTTTTGTAGAGTTGTGCACTGGGCAGGCGTCTTCAGAAACAGTTCAGACACTGGAGTTTTAAAAATAAAAAAAATAATGATATATTGTCCTATAACTTACAGACTAGGTATCCTTAATATTCTACTTTGCTCTCTCTCACAGATACGCACACTCTATAATTGTCTCTCGCTTGCTAGTAGTACCACAGGCGACAAGAAGTGTTTTTGTTTACTTTATTCTCTCTGCTAGCCTTTTGGTGTGGAAAGAGGTAGCTGGAACCACAGTACAACAGATTGCACAATGCGTCCGAAGACCGTGGGCCAGCTATTGGTTCAGATGATAATGATTCAGTACCCACAGGAGATCACAATGAACCCTGTTTGCTGGATCCCTTATCTTAAGGATAGGTTCGACTCAGACAGCTACTAATCACAATGATATTGGGAGCTGAATCTTTTTAAGGTGGATTGTCTTTGTGGTTAATCTGCAATCCTGACACTTCTATTACAATAACTTCACTGCAGGAGAATGCAGAGGGAATTGGGATGCCCTTCCTGACACTAGGGGGTATCACAATGATTCGTTAGGCCTGGTAAGAGCTATGGGATGCTCAGACAGCTACTAATCACAATGATATTGGGAGCTGAATCTTTTTAAGGTGGATTGTCTTTGTGGTTAATCTGCAATCCTGACACTTCTATTACAATAACTTCACTGCAGGAGAATGCAGAGGGAATTGGGATGCCCTTCCTGACACTAGGGGGTATCACAATGATTCGTTAGGCCTGGTAAGAGCTATGGGATGCTCAGACAGCTACTAATCACAATGATATTGGGAGCTGAATCTTTTTAAGGTGGATTGTCTTTGTGGTTAATCTGCAATCCTGACACTTCTATTACAATAACTTCACTGCAGGAGAATGCAGAGGGAATTGGGATGCCCTTCCTGACACTAGGGGGTATCACAATGATTCGTTAGGCCTGGTAAGAGCTATGGGATGCTCAGACAGCTACTAATCACAATGATATTGGGAGCTGAGCTGTTTTTAAGGAGTGTGGTTGTTCTGTAGTGGTCGATTTCTGACAGCTCCAGCACAATGCCTTCGATGCAGAAGATCTACAAGGATGGCAGATTTCCTGATACAGGGTGGAGACACAATGCTTTCCAAGACCAGGAACTGCTGTGGATGAGTTCCCACAGTTTGCAGTACAAAACTGTTCACTGGTTCGCTCTGGAACAGAGAATTGGTTTTCTCCTAGCTTTTTGATAATTTACACTTTCCAAATCTTTATTAGCTTCTTGTCGTCTTGTGGTGTACAAGGGTCTTGTCGATTCGTCTAGATAGATACGAGTGGACCGAATGAATTCCTATCGAGGAGGCCGCTGCTTATATCCTCGATAGGCATACGTTAAAACTAATGGGGATAACGATTTTTATCCACCCGAGGTGTTAACGTCGCTTTTTGGATTCAATATTTTGATTTACGATTGGATTTGACTATTTGATTTGACTGATTCAATGAGCGGTTTTCTTCCAGTACCGGCTTACTGGTATTTCTATTGTCTTCGGTGCGTGCCGGCTTATAGCGTCTGGGCATTTGTTTGTTTTGATTTCAGTCTGTCGACTGTATTTCGGATTCTAGGAATATTAAAAGTAATAATTTCTAATATTATATCCTCATGACTGCGCTGTGACTAGATTCAAGGGAATTACGCAATATTAGATATTTAAAAGTCCTGTCTTCCCTTTCCTTTATCGGCGTCGCTGTGAGAGGTCGATAGGATTATTGAGGAATTCTAGGATTTGAGGAGTTTTCTCAGATACTGTAATGCACATCCACAGTGCGCTATGCACTCTTATGTGGGGCTCTTGACGTATCCATCATCGAGAATGGATGATTGGGAAGGAAAAAGGATAGAGGATAGGGGGGTATGAGGACGGAACGTCACAATATATATATTATCATGTACAAAGTATAGTTTGAGGACCCAGGCGATTAAGGGGCATCCACAATAACGAGCTGATGTTTTTTTTTAGCTAATATCCTCAGGCATTACAGCATTGAAATTCTAACCTAACCTAACGAAACACTTTCTAAGCCCATCACAACTCCGGATGTCTAGCATTCAAAAAAAGTAAACAAATTTGATGTGACAGTCGCTTTATGGGCCTCAAAACATGCATTATGTTGTAAATACTTTGAGGTCCGACCCCAAATTATAGAATTGTCCTCAAGCTAGCGGCTGTATTACTGAAACTGCCCCCTAAGTATCGTTTATTAATGGATATACATATATTAAAAACATATCTCGTAGTTTTTGAACTTTGTGCCGATGCAGAACTATATATACTATATACATAAGTTACAGGACAAGTATATAGTATATTGGTCTCCAATGATAGGGAGCCAGTTATATTTACAATTAGTCTTTATCGTATAGTTTATATACATTAGTTATCTAATTCAGTACCTTATTCATCTACTAGCTACCAGTTCTTTTTGTTATGTTGGTATTTTGATACCAAGTCACATTTAGGGAGATTCGTATCATAAACTATGCGTGTTTTAGTGTTTTTTGCAATCTGAGTGTTTTCCCTATTTTATAGTTTTCGTGGTGGATTTTCTCGCTCCATCGGCTTTGCCATAGCGTTCGCAACCTTCAATTGTTTTGAGGATCTTGATGAAGTTGATTTTAGCATCTATGGTTTTTGCCGTGTTTGGAGTGCTATTTTTGGGAGATGGGAATCTTATTCACTTCTTCACCTTCGATATACAGTTCCATGCTACCAATGCAATTACCGCAGGCTCTCTGAATCGTGAAGCATATGGAGCTTCTCAATAATAACTGGTGACTCTTACTATAGATCGTGTCACTGTTTCACTGACGCAATTTTCAAAAATTAGACCACTATATAAATATAGTGTTATGGTACTATCTCTAAATTTATATATCAATGTCTGAAATCCTCTAGTTTAGTCGTATAATTTATTTGTGCTATAATGATTACTTATAAGATAACCAAATATGGTCCTTTATACCATAGACTGTATTGAGTAACAGCAAGGAAAATTTCGGAATATTTTTTATAAGAAATTATAAAATTTTAAGGCAATAGATTCGATCCGGGTGATTTCTAACGGGGCTAAAGCTTACTTTGTAACTATTTTTAGTGCATAAAGCTGTATTAACATCGAATTTTACCAAATTTTCCCAATGCTGAATAACTTACATCATATTGTGTAATATAACTTTGTTACACATATAATGTAAAATTAAGAAACCAAAATATGTTCCAGAAAAACAGTAATTGGTTTGAACCCGTATATGATATACATTTTTGAAATTTACATAGTCTAAGAATCTTTAAGCGCCACAACTCCTACTCCCAAACTCGTCAAATAAAATCGGACACGCTACTTTTGTACCAATTGGCAGTGTCTTTTAAGAAGAAATATGATGTCCATCGGAACAAATATTTCGCGTTAGTGAGCAGAGGCTCAGACAACGAGCGTTATTGAGTGTCGCGATAAAGCTGCTTTAAGGGCGAGAAAGAAATGGCAAGCGAGGAAGCCAGAGGTTGATGGTCGACCAATGGGAGGGATGACTGTTCATTGGTGGGGATATGTGATAAGGATACGAGAAGAGAAGTGGAATAGGTCTGGAAAAAAGAAAATCCGATCGACCGCGCGTATAGAGCGCGTTTAAACGGCAAAAACAGGGACCTGACCCGTTAAAAATGTTTCCATTTGGTAATACTTCGCATTGTAATCGTTTGCGATAAGGAAGCGCCACAACGACATGTTCGTCGTGTATAATGCCAAATTCAAATCCAAACCCATGGGAGGTTTCGTTTCACACCCAACGCTGGTACCTCCCATACCAAACACTTTGTTTCAACAGTGACGTTCACTCATGTCTCTCCACTCCGCCCACGTTTCCTCTGCACCTTCCTTTCTACCACAATAGAGAACATTCCAAACATTCCAATAGCGAAGCTGACCTCTATTATCTCGCTTGTTTGTGGACCTACAAAAAAAAAGTAACAAAAATATACCGCTACCCCGTTATACACAAATTGCAAAACTGTTTGCTTAGATTTATCCGAGTATTATATAAATTTCATTTTTGGTAGTCTATTTAATTTTGAATTATCGATTGATTCAATTTATTTTTCTTTATATCTTTTACTCCCTATCTCAATCATTTACTATGTATATTGTTAGTTTAAATGTCTCATGGACTTTAGATTGGTGTTCTCCTGATTCTCATTATACGAGGACTCACTTTATCTTGTTTTTTCATTAATTACCATAATGTTACTGTTGGGACTTCCTCTTGAATCAACTATACAATTGCGTACACAATCTCATCTGCACGGTCCTTAACCACTTAAGGTACGCTTAATTTTTCACTTTTACGGTCAAAAAAGGGGAAATGTTTGTTGACGTTTTCGATTTAGCCTGTGTCTTATACAGGTTCACACAATCTGCAAGTTAAGCATGCTCATAGTCCTGACTATCCCGTTTCGTGCACTGTAACAGCTAACGTAAAACAACCAATTTCCTCGCCAATATTTTCATACTTGAAATATGATTACCTGTCAAGATGGCGAACTCTATAGACGAGGTCAATATCGTTGGAGAAATCAAACTGCTCTATGATATACCCGGTACGATTACCTACCTGATATTTGAATGTTGCATAATCTTCCGATTTCGGAAGAAATCTCGTTCCACTTGTCCTTCTTTTAACCAACATTCTTAAATTCAGGATAACTTTTATCACACAAAAATTTGATGCCGCCAATGAGCATACGTTTATAATATTTTACGGATTATACATATGTGGTATATTTTGAATAATAATAATGATAATGTTTAAGCAACAAAGCGTAGGTCTAATTAGTTCTATAATATATTTACTATTTATACAGATTATCGTGATGTGATATAACGACTCCCCTTCTTCAATAGTCTGTATCATGCTATCACGAATTTCTTTCGTGAAAAATGCGTCTATTCGTATCTAAAATCAAATGGAGGTAGGGGATGAACAAAAGCGTTGGCTATAGATATACGCATATAGTTATACTGTGTAGTTATCGGTATATAGGGGATGCGGTAGCTATAGCGATAGGATCGTGAGGGCGCAGGGTCGAAACGTTATAAAGGGGGACTGATGGGGTGACGGAGTGTGCCGAAGAAGGAATACGTAGTGAGAGACAGGTTGAAGACGGGGCTGAAATATTCTTGCTAAGCGTAAAATCGACTAACTCAGCATTTTTACGAACATTTTTAAAATTTTGGCATATCAATTATGAGACAATTTAACATTAGATCGCTTCTACAATTTAATATATTACTCATAATACAATATACATAATCCATGAAATGAATGGAATGATGAAATGACATGTGACTTTGTTTGAAATTTGCTTCATAAAATATAATATGCATTGTTTCTTATTTCAATATTTCTGGAATAAAAATTTCATGAAATAGTACTCGTATTTAATAAAATATTATTTAATGTATGTCGATTAATTTATTTAACGTGTTTATTCAACATAAACAAAGGTTAGTTTGAGGTACGATTATATTTATCCATTCGGTTGTCGACCTTAAATCATTATATAATAAGATAAGACCAGACGAGAATTATTAATTTTCATTTAAACAACAATTTACTTGATTTGACGAATAAATTTGCTTTTGGCTCGAATATAGGCTAGTATATTATTATATCGATATCTGTTCTGTGAATGTGATCCATATCGAAACATAGTCACGAAACTACAGAAATACAACGAAAATTTAGCTAAAGTTCAGTTGAACGTTTGGCGAAGATTTATAAACGAATAAAAGGATGTTTTATTATGCGCTTTGGGATGAATGAACATTCCAAAAAACTACTTACCATATTATAATAACAGGAATTGAGAGGAATATTGATTAACAAAATTACTCATGTAACTTTTTGCTGGTGATCTACGTTTCGTGATTACGTTTTGCAAATTACGCTAAACGATAAAACGGATTGAAAATGACTTTGAAACGTCGAAAGTTTGAAGAGCGGAAGAAAAGGTTATATTTTCGAATTCAGTTGCATTTGCAGCAATCTTAATTCAAGAGGTAATGGTCCAATCTCCCCTAATAGAATTTGGTTCGCGCGGCGCGGCGCATTTTCTACTTTGATTTCATTTCTTGATTCTGCTCCACTTCCGTTGTTCCAATACTAACCTGAGCTGTTTTGAATTGTTCAAATTGTTTAAGAAATGAAGTAGCATTTCCGACACTCTTGCCGCTTCTATAAAGATGTATTAAATATCTTAGCCCAAATTAAATTTAACAAAAACGTATAAAACATAACATCTTTGTATTTGACTCACTCTGTTCATATCATGTAAATTTATTACTTAATTTATAGAAGGAGTATAAAGTAGTGTAAATTAGAAGAAGTGATGATATTCTGCAAAGAGATGATGCTTAAAGACCCTTCTGATGTTAAATATACATATAGTGTGCCGTGGGTAGAGTATCATCTGGACGCAAGTTAGTTTTTATAAACTACATTAAAATACACTAAACTTAGTTCATTTAAACTCGGCAACATTTCAAAAGAATTGGAAGACGCGATATTTCCGGTAGACGACAAAGTAAAGTAATATGCATAAGTGGAGACTGACGAGCAGACATCTGTGCATACTTATGTATGTGTACATATTTACATACATGCGCGCGCATCATTGCTCAGACATCAAGAGATTCAGTTTCCCAACGTGAAGCATAATATCGTCTAGCAGCACATTTTTATGCTATCCTTGTGATTTTCACCAGCAAGCCAACCGTCTCGAATCTTCACTCTCATCAGCTCTTTCCACTCTCCTCCTTACCGACCCCATCTGCGAAGAATAGTTTAGATTTTTATCGATTTCACATTGAGAGTAAAAATGTGGAAACCTAATGTGAGATAGAGTTTCCGTCCTTCAGTTTCTGCTGGTACTGCAGGTAGGACATCTGTTAAACTCTCTATTGGACAGCAAGTCGTAGTAAAAATGTGAAGCTAAATTATGAGTGAAATGTCTATGATACATTACAGGCTGACATAATCGAAGCTCTATCAGCAAAATGAAGAAATCGGCGAGCCATTTTAATTCAAGTCTTTAGACTGATTGTCACTCTACAATACGTTGTATGCATCACCTGATATGAAGAAATTGATTTTGCGCACGTGCAAGTTGAAGCTGATACAAATTTGCATGTGCATATTTCGGTCCACGAGTTTGAGATGTCCTTTTGACAGATCAAAAACTGTAGCAAAGTCTGTAGCAAATCACACGTGTCACTTAATAAAATGTTTGTTCCAAAGTAGGCGTATGTATCGTTTCGTCCTAAATATGTACGCGCACCGACAATAGGTATTCACACGCGGTCAAACTAAGACATGCACATATGACATTAATCAGGTATCGGATCAAAAACATTTTTTCGAAATTACTCAAAAAATAGCTTTGACTGCGTTTGTTTTGACAGTGAAACTGATGTCACCGCGAGACTACACGACATATGAAAAGTCTGCCAATCAGAGTAGAGAGAGTCCGATGACGTCATTGTCCAAATGTGCGGAAGCGCTGGTGACTATTTGTATCATGCTCCTACCCAAAAACTGTCAAAACTACACTTATGTTTATATCTTAGAGTACTAGTGGGCGCCTTCTTGGAGCCCCGATAAGCTTAGATAGTATAAAAAGATCGTATTGTGATATAGTTTAGTACCTCAGCATACTGGTGCGCGCCCCGGCACTCGATACTAGCTAGGTTTCTATGCCTAGTTTCAGTCCCGGCCGAGACCTTTTCGTTATCAGGGAAAAAGACGAGGAAATTTCTTTTAAGGCTGCTCCGACCCGGAATTGGTGGGAAGAGGGGCAGAATTGGATCCGATTCAGCCTCGATATAAACCCATATGCACTATCGTACCCACCAGATATTTCAATGCGAATATCTTAAGAGTCATTAACCTGATGAACCACGTTCACGACTTATCAGATCACGCGAAATAAAATGCGACTTTAAAATGAAAAATTATTTTCTTTAGTGACTTTAATCTTATCCGTTTTTATTATTTCGATTTAGAACCCACAGATGATCACAATGATCCCCGTTTACTGAATCTATTACCTTTATGACGGTTTGGCTTCAGACCGTCACTAATCACAATGACCTTGGGAGCTGAGTCTTTTTAGGTGGGTTTTAGTAAGGTGGATTTGTAATCCTGACAGTTCTATCACAATAACTTCACTGCTGGATAGTAAGGATGTTAAGGTAAGGATGGTAAGAAAAGGACTGTGAGGAGCTGATACAGCTACTAATCATAATGCCGTTGGGAGCTGAACTTTTTAAGGATTGGCGTTTGGTCGATTTCTGATAGCGCCGGCATAATGACTTTGCTGCAGAAGGTCTACAAGGATAGCAGATTTCCTGATACAGAGATGAGACACAATGCTCCCCGAGACTAAGAATTGCCAAGGATGAGCCCCCACAGTTTGCAGTACAATACTGTTCACTGGTTCACTGTGAAATGCAGAATAGATTCCCTGATTGATTTTTGGAGGTTATACTTCCCGTGTCTTTACTGCTTCTTATCGTCATTTGGTGTACACGAATCTTAACAACGAACGAATCGAGTCGTAAGACCAAATGTTCACCCGTCGAGGAAGTCCCTGCTTATATCCTCGAGAGAAATACGTTATTTTTAGTGGGGATAACGATTTTTATTATCCCGAGGTGTTAGTCGATTTTTGATTTGATATTTGATTTATTATTTAATTTGACCATCTGATTTGACTAATTCGATTAGCGGTTTCTTTAAGTACCGGTTTGCTAGTTTTTCTATTCTATTTGGGCACTTGTTTGTTTTGATTCCAGTCGGACGACTGGAGTTTGATTTCTAGTAATGTTAACGGTAATAATCTCTAATATTATTTCCTCATGATTGTTGCTGTGACTTGATCCAAGGGAATTATGTAACATTCGGGATTTAAAGGTCCTATTTTCCCTTTTCTTTATCGGCGTCGCTATGAGAGGTTGATAGGAGTTTTGAGGAATTTTAGGAGTTGAGGCATTCTCTCAGATACAATTATGCACATCCATAGTGCACACTTATGTGGGTCTCTTGACGTATCCATCACCGAGAATAGGTATTTATGAAGGAAAAAGGATTGAGTATGGGGGGGGGG
>NW_014333436.1:16081-17352 GCF_000341935.2 Cephus cinctus
AAGGATTGAGTATGGGGGGGGGGGTATAGGACCAGAACGTTACAATAAATATATCTGAAGGAGATAGGTAGCTGGAATGACCAGTATAGAGACTTAATTATGGTCGGAAAGTCTCTCGTAGAAATTGCACACATTGGTGTAACTCTGTATTTACCCATCCACTTTCTGAATTTCGGAAAGAACGCAGGTTAGTCAGATCAAGAACATCTGATCAACACTTCGTATAGTTATGACTTGAAATACGTTAGACTTGCCTGATCAGGCAAGTCCTATTGATGTGAAATCAGATGCGTATCAGGTTGATACAGGGTGAATCTGATCAGGCATACCTTACTAATTTCTGATCCAGTTCTGATGAAACATCAGGCAGCTTGATTATATTTCTGTTTGAAACATTTCTACTATATCCCATGTATCTTCTCATGCATATTTTTATATGCAACCAAGTTGGCTACACTCTAATCTCTTTATTTCTCAGTGACAGTATTAAATGTCGTGATAGTGACTAGGTAGTACGCAGATTCAATTTCTTCTCGGGTATGTTCTACAATGTAAATTTCTGTCGAGCTGTCCTAGATACTAGATACTAGATAGTAAAGAAAAACCTTCAAGATTAAATTGTTAAATTAAAATCTTTCCATTCACTAGGGATTCTCTTCTAAAGGGGTGACACTAGATAATAGCTAATATGAGAAAATAAATATTGATATTATAGTTGATTCTATCGCAGCAATTTTTTTTTATACACAGACGATTTTCATTTTTAATTCACAAGATTGCTTAACGCATAAGAATAATACTGTCGGTATAGATGTTATACTTAAAAAAAAATACAGAATATAAAATACTTGAACTAAGTAAAGAATCAGTAATAGTTGAGAATGAACAGTCTGTTTGCTCATCACATGTGTGAAATTATCAGAATAGCAAGTTTTGATACACGGTACGGAAAATCTCCCTTATTCGATAAATTACACAACAAATGTAAAGCATTTGTTGAAATACCATTCAATTTCGAAAACGAATAGCACTCCGTGTTCTTCGTAGTTCTGAAAACAAATGAAAAACTGAATAAACAAAAAATAAAGACGATACGAAATTTTCGCTACGTCCGCCTGTACCCCATTATAAAACGAGCACAAAGGAGAAAGCAAACACGAGTGTCGTCTGTCTCCTCAAACACACTTGGTTCCCGTTTCTCTACGGTATCTTTCTCTCTTCAGTTCTCTGGCAACATTGTGTTCTCTCTCTCTCTCTCTCTCTCTCTCTCT
>NW_014333436.1:17485-26520 GCF_000341935.2 Cephus cinctus
CTGTCTTTTTTCAGTGAGACATCACGAGTGTCGTCTGTCTCCTCAAACACACTTGGTTCCCGTTTCTCTACGGTATCTTTCTCTCTTCAGTTCTCTGGCAACATTGTGTTCTCTCTCTCTCTCTCTCTCTCTCTCTCTCTGTCTTTTTTCAGTGAGACATCTTTTTATAGAATGAGAAAACACTCAAGCTTCACCGTGTAACACAAAGAGGATCCAGTTATACTATTTCACACAATCCAAATCGTCTCGTTACTTGGTATTTTCAAATTTTCAAGGATAAATATTTGTAAAAAATGCCTTCTATTCTTTATTTTATGATATTTATTTTTCAAACGAAATTTTAAAAACAGTTTGATTACAAGTAAAAGATAAAACTATTTGCGCAACGAATAATTAGTTTTATTTACAACAATCTCGTTTAGTAACAGTTACACCTCAGCTACATAAATTCTATTATGTTGTATAGCAACAACGTAAAAATTACACAAATGTAGCGAACGTGTTTGTTCGATTGATATTGAAAATGACGTAAACAAATATCAATACAGTGAATAAATTCAATAATTAGCACAATTTACTGCATAATAGCTAGTTGCGTGTCTATACGTATAAATTTGTCGATCGATGAGTTCCAAGACTTTTTTTTATACGTATTAGCGACTACCAGGACTTTTGATCCCTTCCAGGATGGGTCTGGAAGTTTTTTAATGCGTAACGTTTGCTTCCAGGACCATACAGCGGCACTCATACAGATTTTTTCAACAAATTTTATGCTAGATACTCGGAGTTGTAATGGGCTTAGAAGTATTTCGTTAGATTGATCGCACTAATAATTGTCGTATTTCCCAGATGGAGCGGCGAGCGAATCGATTATCACTGTGGTGGTACTGATCCACTGATTGATCGGTATTGGTTGGCAACCAATGCGCGGAGTTGACTATTTCGTTTCGCCACAAATCCAGTTTGAACCAACGACTGATTTCAGTCTCCGGTATAATTCTATTATAGTCCAATTTAACCCCCCACCCATTCCCTTGCTTCCTGCCCACGAACCAACCAACAGAATCCGCCTATAATTCTCACTTTACCTTAATTTTTTTTAGTTTCCTTTCTCAATACTTTTCTAACCCATTTCCGTTTCGCTCTAGGTTATTAAGACCATAATTTTGTTCACATCCATTCGACGAAAAACTTTTTTTGGCATTCTCATACATTGAAATAACTATAATTATTATTTTTTAAGAAACGTTCTGCCACCTTTGATAATTATTTATTTATTGTTATACATATAAACCAACTCAAGGTTGGCTTGAGTCTACTTAAAATGAGTGGTGAATATGCTCAGGTGAAAACATTTATTGACGAGTTCAAATAGATTTATATTATACCTGTATCTTGTATATATGTAAGTTGTATGTGAAATATATCTCATTGTCAGATACATCTTAAATACATTTAGGATATCGAATTTTTCATTGCTTAATATATCTCAAAAATGTATCCTAGATATGACAGATCGGATCGAATTATTTATTCTATCAAGAGAACCTCGTCAAACAGATTCTAAATCTGAAAAAAAGAGAACGCATTTCTCGAAATTCGAGAAATGCGTTAATTCCTTTATGGTAACTTAAAGTGATCTTATCACCCATCCAAGTATTGTACTCGATTTCTTTTCCCTAACTTTGATGATCGTTCAGCATCATCAGTCCATCTCGACTACGTCTATTTTGCACATAATATTCATTTTGTCTACATAGGGAAAAGTTAGTCATAATTACTTGATAAAAAATTGTGTGTAAATTAAATCAGTTTATATATTGTACATATTCCTATTCTATCACAAATGATGAAAGATTTAAAAAACAGACATCTTGAACTTCAATTGAAATATGTCATGATACTGTCAGTATATTTTAATTGTACTATGGAACACAGTAAAATATTATTCAATTTTTTAGGAAAGAGTACTGAAGAATTTTCTCCGTGTACGTTTTTCAATAAAACCGAATACGGCTAGTGTTTTTTTACGAGCCAATGGGTAATTAAGAGTGTAGGCATGAGCTCGAGTATGTATAGTGATATACACGTTGGAATGATACATCAAAAAAGGGTTATGCGCCAGTTATGGACGAGAGGAGACGTTTGTAGTCTGGTGCCTTTCGTTTTTGTTATTATTGTTACTACTGCCTTAAATATAGATATGCACAGAGTTGTTACGTATATCGACTTTCATTCCGAAACAGAAGAATAACGTAGCCGACAGGAAACATAATTGCAGACTCAGCACGTTACCCAGTGCATTGCCCGTGCCACCTATCCAGCTGGTTAGCCGAGTGCATTCCTAACGTCCTAACCGTACCTAGAGCATCAGCAAAAATCGACTATATAAGCAGCCAAAATCATGGCACTGACGCTGAGAAAATCATTCAGTTTCACGCGAAAAAGATCGGACTGCACGTCGTCATTCGTGGCTCTAACCGTTAGAGTATTAGATTCAGTGTAATATTCGCAATCTGGCCTAGGTACGAATTCGTTATTACATACCCTAGGGAACAAGCTGGATCGGTTATCGGGCAAAATTGAGCTGCATAGACTGGTCTTTCCAAGTAACGCATATACTAGACAATTTTCTGTTCCACCAAATTTCTTTTGCCTTAACCTCACACACACAGTCAGGTTTTGTAATCCGATTTTCACAATATTTTATATCCCAGTATTTCTCATAATCGAAACACTGTATACGACAATTAATTGAAAACTTCTAAATTGTTTGTAACAATATATCGAAAATTCACATTTCACGCGCGTTTTAAATATCTATTATCCATCCTCAAACATTTCAGAGAATATCTATCCACGTTGGAATAGCAAGGCATGTTTCAACACCTTAAACGAGCAGCGAACCCACCATTGAGTGCATTCTTACCGCTCGGAATTTACACAAATATTATTCACGTTACCTCCGGTCGTTCCTTTTCTTTTGGTTACTTCTAAATTTTTGTTATCAAATTTAAAGGCCTCGCTAGCCACTACGGCCTACGTAACAGAGTATATTCGAATAACAGTACATACTATGCTTATTTTACGGCGAAAAGTAATTAGCATTGAATTATTCGCAATGCCGTATCAGGTTTTAGGTCCAACGCGCACAAAATTCATAAATTGATTCATAAGTGTGTTGGGAATTTCACTTTCCAAAGTCTAACCCTTCCCTTTCTGAAGCTAGTACTTATAAGTATCTATAAGTCGATAACTTTATAGTCTGAATTTCCATTTCACTTTTTAGGTAACTTTTACCTAAAAGTGACTCAACAATCAAAGATTAATATGCTACAAAAACAAATGACTGCCGATTAGTTGCTCGTTCTTAGTTTAAAGTAGGCTAAACTAAGAGATGTCAATGATCCGAAGTTTTTTGAAAATGAAATATTATAATATTTCTTCCTGGCTACATTCATTGCCATAAAAAGAATTAGGGACAAAATTATCTGATGCGTCTAAAAATTTTTATAAAAAGAACATTTTATTTTTATCGGAAAATATTAATTGTGATTATTTTTGTTTTTTAACAATAAGTTATTAAGTCAACGATTTTAAGTACAAGAGATAATCAATTAACGTTACATTTGATTTCAATACGCCAACCATAATATATAAATAGTAACGTGATTTTTGAATTCACGATCGCAAGCCGACTCCGGCTACCGATTAAGATAACGTTCTCGTTTTCCGGTTCCCTTCGAGTCGTCACCCTGCTCAGAAGCTACACTCTCTGGTTAATTCGTATAGTTACACCAATGCTCTCGGAAGATTTGATATTGTTGAGTTGAGATCAAGGTGCTCGAATCTGCCGTGGGGAGATAGTTTCGACGTACTGAGTTGCCCGGCAGAGTAGAATACCCGACGGAGACGTCTCCACAGACCGGCAGAGGTCCGGGTGAGATACCGGCACCCCGCTGGACATGGGCAAAGGGCTGTAGAGCGGGCGGAGATAGAGTTTTGATACGGTTAAGGGCAGGGGAGGGAACCCCCTGACCAAAATTAAGGATGTAGTGCCCCTCTGTCGTCCGACGCCTGTGGATTTTCTGTGCGTGTTCTGGAGATGTAGTGCTGTGCACTAGTGCCCTAGTGCATTTTCCACCTGAGTATCGTCTGGAGGCAGTTCTCGGCTTTCACGGATTAGCTGCACCAGCTCCGGTGAGGACTCCCAATTTATTAATCGGTGAAGGGATTTCGGTTTGACAGTTCCGATTCGATCTGTTACGTCTCGATCAGGTGTTCTCTGTATCCCATACTATTTGCATGACGCTTACTCCGACCCTCTCTACTTCAACTTAGCAGCCTAAGCGGCCGTGCATTTCCGCAACCCTGCGCTCCCATTCGTATATCCAATTGTGTTTGCTGATTTTATGCGTCCCCAAAAATCTACGTGATCCGTTAAGCTATCGTATCTTCTAATAGATTCCGTCAGAGCTCTCGTTTTGGCGGAGTTGGGCCTGTTCCACCCCAACTCCCATGTCATACTGGCTCATCAGTTCCCGGTGGAAAACAAAGAATTGGCTGACGCCCGCCTGGCTTACGGATGCATGAGCGAAGGGTTGACGGCTGAAGGTAACGTAGGTTAGTTCTCGGATTTTTCATTATCTATGTCGAGTTAAGAAAATACGTTACAGAATATGTATATATGTATATAATTTATTCTGAATTTGTACTTTAAAACGACATTGCTATTGATATTCTGCGCTCAACAAATATTTGAGTAATCCCGACAGAATAGTGTTCACTTATTATAATGATTGAAGCAATTGGGGGATTGAGCTTTATTGAATTTTATCGCATTTCTGTCACGTATATGAATAAATATACACTAACTGATTTTAATAAAGTTTTAGATCGATAGTCTATTAAATGCAAATGCTAGTTCCAATAGTAACATCATGGAAACTTATAAAAATCGAACTCTTTTATCGTCGGTTCTGAAATGGATTTCTAGTCATAATTTCCAAATTTTCGATAAATACATGATGAACCTCTCAACGGGTCGAGTTCGATGTGTTGGTTACCAACCCCAACTACACAACCTTTGCTTTCTTAAGAAGGGTACATTCCAAATACTCGAAATTAACACATTTCTTTTATTAGAGGATGAGTAAAATAAGGAAATTAATAATATAACGATAAACAATAAAAACTTGAAGAGTGGTAATAAAATCTCATGTGAAAAAAGTTCCGCTGAAATACTAAACTTATCAAATTTAACCTACCTCTGAAATGATTTACGGATTTGCTTATTTAATTTGCGACGGTTCACAATCACTGCTGTGTCACTACGGGAGTGTGCATGATAGCCAGGATACTCTGTGATTTCCAGTGTGACCAGTCAGTATCCCTATTATAACATAATGCAAAGTGACATCTTGCCATATATAGTCCCTGTTAAATCTCTTTATGAAATTTCCAACAAACTGTTAAATGAATCGAGCTAAAATTTATAGGGGATATTATGTTTCGGATTCAGATAGAATAATAACTTTACAGGTATCTAACACTTGCAGTTCCATAATGGCACATGCGCAAATATCCAAAAATATGTCCAAGTATCTAGGTGAATCGTCTAACCACGCAGGTTAAAACTGACAGAGAAAACCATGAGCGTTTAGATGGAATAGTAACATTTGCAAATATCGAGCAATTCCAATTAAAAAATTTCACACTAAAATTAATTTTTTTTTGCAATGACGATTGCATAACATAAGACCTCTTCCTTTAAGCGGGGTCGTGCATTGAGGCAAATTTGTATACAGGGTGAGTTTTTACCTTGACAAATCCAAATAACTTTAAAGCGATACATTTTCAAAACCATGTTTCAGGCAAACGTTGTATGGTTTCAAGGTGCAAATATAGTTGCAATAAATTTTTTTATTTGGTGGAGGTTTCAAAGTCATTCCAGGGTCAACTTTTTCAAAAATGCATTCTTTTGCATCCTGTATATTCTATAATGTGATACGGGTATGCTTTACGATGTTGTAAATGATGATGTGCGTGTATGCCGGGTGCGGACGCACGCAGAAACTTAGATGTGAATGTAAACTCATTATTTGTTGCGTAATAATTTCTTACATTAATGCTCAACTCTACTCCACTCCTCGTTCTTTTCGTGTTTAAGCAAGCTGTACAACTTTGCATGATAAATGCCATTTAATTGTACATGTGAGAGATGACGTCGACGTCGTGACAGTCGCTCGATGAAACTCGCGTCCACACAAACGAATACACGTATTCATAGACATGAATTCATGGAACAGCTAATTTTTATTTCGGAAACTCATAAGAATAAAAAATATTTTCAAATAATAAATATCCTCTACATTATCTCTACCTGGCTAATAACTATTCATAGTAGCAGTTCTATTCTTGGTGCGAATAATTTGAATAAGCACGAAAGTAGATCAAATAGCCGCAGCGTTATTACACACAGTGTTCAACAGTGTAACTTCTTTTATTGAATTATGTAAACATTTAAATACAATAAAAGACTAACACTTTAGAAAGTCAATTATCTCACTGGCATGGTGTAATTCACAGCACTCCTGTACCTGGTGTAGTTTTTTTTCCACTTAAGTATTTTTTTAGGGAATACACAACACACGCACGCTCACGCACACCACACAATCTCACTGAAAACTCCTCTAGTACCGACTACTATATAAATCATATAGCATTTTCGTCCCTACCTCTTTTCTGTCAGTCAAGTGTATAATGCGCTGTTTTCACAAACTTTCCTACCAATTCTTGTATAAATGACGGTCATTGTCGTACTACTTCGGACCCAAGGAAGAACGTTTTTAGGTTTTTAGATTTGTTTAGAATAGTTTAGATTTTGAATCGAAACAGGTTTTGGCCTAATTTACCATGTTTCCTTTAGACCTGAATTTCGTATTTAAAAAACTATAAAATACGAAATTAAATAAAAATCTGGGAAGTTATGAGAATTTAAGAATTTTTGAGACGTCATATTTAATTCCTCATTTTCAATTTCGTTACAAAAGTTCTCGTTCCGAAAACTAGAATCAAAGAGAGGGCTATGAAGACGCTTGGGATTGACGTGATATCACTACATTTATCTCAACATAGAATAAGTATATGTATTTAAGGCCCACTGAGATTGTGGCTACCAATAGTTATCTCTGTTTCGGATGCACATTGGCAAACAAGAATATGGCACTGTAGTATTCATTATCAGTCAGTTTTATTATAGAATACGTATTTAGACTCTTAAAATTCCGTAATTAAATTTGGATGGATTAGACTGGAGGAGACGTATATCCTACATGTATTATAGTATCCTACACACAATATCCTGCCACGTTATAAAAGCGATCCGAACAATTCTTACACGTTGTACATCCACACGTGCATATCTTACATGTCTTACATGCCAGTTGGACGTACCCCTATACGTAGCTACATATCTGACACGTCGGAAGTGCCATCTGTACAAATCCTCGTAGCATTTTGATGTTGTCACCTCCATACTCAAACAGTAAAATATCGAAGGACAACAGATCTCCACGAAAGAATATTAAATGTCTATTAATTTCTGTTTTTTTGATATCCGATTCTACGAAGGGTTTTTATAAGTTCAAGTTTATATAATTTTTAACAGAATTACACCGGAAAACAATTTTTGGGAATATAGAAATTGAGTAATTTGTGTAATTTTCGTCAGTAATTATATGGATAACATTCACTAGATAGGATAATCTCTTTCAATTAGTAGTAAATATATTCCTGTGATAAATGCCGTTATAAGGAGTGAATTTTATATTAAAAATATCTGTTAGTAGCAGTATTGCAGTGCGAATGAATGGACATTACTGTTAATATTTATTAAAATACTTGAAAAACACAATTAACAAAATGATATCACTGTACAATTAAAACAAAACTATAAAGAATGTGAGGGCATATTTTTCGAAGTTGGTGTCATCTACGTAAGAAATTACATAAAACTATTAGGAAAATATGTATTGAAAATTACTGAGTTTCGTCAATACTAATAATTGGAATACTATTTGTGAACACGTATTGAAATAAACTGAACTATTGGGAAAATGTAGTAGACGTTTATATAACTTACTCTCTGCAGTAATATTGCTAAAAGAAGTCACTTGACATGCTTAACACGTTAAGAGCCACGCCGAATTCATGTGCCGTTCTATTCAGGCCACAGTTAGCCGTCAGGCAAGCCCTGCCGGGCCCATCGCCGGTAGACGTCCCAGAGTATAAACAGATGTTTTAATAAATTACATTAATATTTTTAAGTATTATATTGTTTTCCCTCAAGCAATGACCAAACAAAAACGATCCCGCCTAAATTAAACGTTCAGTCTCACAAGTACGGAAGGACCGACGCGATGGTAACACGAACGAAAATCTGCCGCCGGTTCGTGCGGACCGGCGAGACCTGAACGGACAGTCTTGCACCGGCCCCTAGGGACCGGTGTGGCGCTTAACGTGTTAATTCGTAAAAAATGCGCCTTAAATCGCTGCAACTAAAAAGCAAACAAGAAATAATTCATTTCTCATGATTCGTAATTTATTTCTGTAAACCTGAAACGATCAGCTATCCATGTATTGCATATATTCCTTGTTACTAAACTTCAATGATTGACGAATAACCTTGGGCCCCTCTCCAGTGCTTCTTCCTATATAATAGACAGTATTTGTTTCTTCTATCCAAGTAACTATTGCAAGTTCAATAGTTTTTTACGACGATATCGCTATTTTTCGAAATACATATTCAATACATGTCGTAAAGGGTTGAGTGCCCAAAATTATAGTGCCACTCTCAAGCCTATAAATAGGCTTCTGGTACTCTAAGATTAATTTGTAAACTTTTTTTAAAATTTAAATCGTTTTACTCGAGTGAAAGAGTGTGTTTCAACATAAAACTCAATGTGCTTAATTTAAAATCGAAAAGTCATAAATCAAAATTTCATCCAAATGTCATACACATAGTTAGTATATGA
>NW_014333436.1:26679-36498 GCF_000341935.2 Cephus cinctus
GGGGGGGGGGGGGGGGGAGTTAAGGACACCATTTACTAATCTGAAATAAATACCATAATTTGAAATTACAACACTTGAGCTTACCATTTAATTTTGAAGTATTGACTTCAGATTCGTAATCAAAACCTACCCCCACCCCCACCCTCCCCCTGAATTAATTTTCATAAAATTTGATTTTACGGTATTAAATTCATAATTAGCTACCTCAAAAATCTCGGATAGCAGTTTCATCTTGACAATATTATTAAAATTTTTAAGAAAAATACTAAAGTCTACATATATACAGGGTGTCCCAAAATTACCTGACCAACGGGGTATTGCGGTGTTCGGGAGGCACCACTGATCACGAAAATGACCTTCCTTTTGTCCGGAAGGTCATTTTTTTTAAATGGGAGCAGGTCAAAGTTGACCAATCAGAGCGAGGCGTCACCAGAAACGTAGGCACCTACGAACTCTGAGTTTTCTTCGCTCGCTTCTGTTTCTCAGTGGCTTCGGGCAGGATGACGTCAGCCAAGACATGCCTATTGGAAACAAGAAACAAGAAACAAGCCACCGAGAAACAAAAGCGAGGGAAAAAAATTCCGAGTTTGTAGGTGCCTACGTTTCTCTTGACGCCTCGCTTTGATTGGTCAACTTTGACCTGCTCCCATTTAAAAACTATGACCTTCCGGACAAAAGGAAGGTCATTTTCGTGATCAGTGGTGCCTCCCGAACACCGCCATATCCCGTTGGTCAGGTAATTTTGGGACACCCTGTATACACTTCGACGGCCCGGAGGTTAAATGAGTGAAATCGTAGAACGTGGCCAAGTATACAAATATTTCATTGTGACTTGTACTAGGTGGTACATATAATTCATAATAATGTCATCAGTCATCACTATATGCTTCAAGACTTTACACATATACTATGGTGTGGCATTTTAAATGTACGTCATTTTTTCGGCTTCATTGTGGGGTCCTATGGGTTCAGTGGAGATTTCGTGGCGTTGTACTGTATCATTTTATACATTTTTATTTAATTCAGTCGTAAAAACGTATTTTTTTGTGTCTTGGGAGTTTCCAGCAGATCCGAAAGGATCCCGTGAGGCTTTGCGAAGCGCGCTAGGATTGGCAAAATGGCGGTAAACTAAAGGAGCGGTCGTTTTGCGTGACCACTTATAGAGTTAACGCCTCGCGGAATCGTTTCCTTAGCGCTAAGTTGTCGTGAATCCCCATTAGCAGCAGCCAACGTAAAATTGTGTACAGTCTCGCTCAGTCATTAAATTTTATGCATATTGTATAGAGTCTGTTTTATTTGTCTGCCATTCAAGACCCTAGTAAATTTTTGGATACTGTTTGTCATTTAGTTTATGGAACCGCCCGTCTCATTATTTTGGTTAAGGAATATCTCGGTCCCGTTCGTCTTATAAATATTGTAAAGTATTTTGTCCAGTAAACGATTCATAGTACTGTTTTAGTAATTTTATATTTGAGTTCCGTATTATGTAAAATTTGTATATTTTGTTCCGGTATGAATCTGTATTCGAGGTTCCATATTTTGTCTGAAATTTTGGAAGATAGTTCGTTGCAATTTTTCGTTGAACGTCCCCAGTTTTTAGAATTTTTTTAGGTTGTCTCCTGATTCTCGTCTCCACCGTAGAAGAGGTAGTCTGGGTAGTCTTTCGAAAATATTTTGGTGATATAATGTCAATTATATTAGGCGCCTTATTCATACATAGAATAGAGTGTGATTATTTGGAAACGACAGGTTTCAACGAAAGTCGTCATAGTAAGATATGAGGAATAAAAGTAATAAAAAATGGTCATCTTTTGCATGTTAAAATAGTTATTTCTTTTCCAAGATAGCTGAGCATCTAGGTGGTAAAAGTGGATGAAATTTCTAGGGGACAATTCTTTTATATCGAAAGTCACTGTCATGATTTTGAAAACGAAATTTGTAATTTAAAAATTTAGAATTTTTAAATATTTTTTTACTTCATTATTTAAACACTGTGATATGAAAATTGAAAAAATAATGGATCCTATATCCTTCCGCTTGTCTCAAAGATATTTTGCGTAGGGAATATTTTTTTAATGAAAGGTATACATGGTATTTACTAAAATAGTAATACTATTATTATGATGCTAGGCGAACCATCTTAAGGGAGAATGTGTTTCATATGTGTGTACTTGCGCATATGTTGAGCATATACCTTCTAAATCGTATCTCTGTGGAGGGACCTACATAGAATAATAGATAAAAATCTAAATTCAAAATATATTTTCGAAACCTACATTGTCTCATAGAAAAGTTTCACTCGGATTTCTCAATTAAAATAACAAAAACGAGACAATTCAACCGTCTATTTAAACAAATATTGATATTCAAATAATGAGTCCTTACACGTTGTACCTTATCAGAAACGTCACAGCTTCTATCCATTGTCTTCGGATACATTCGGATATTGTTAGCATGCTCGTCCGGATAAAGAATCTCCATCTACCACCTATGATCTTTTTACCTTCTTGATTAATGGTAATGTGATCCTACTAAAGTATCGCTGGAAACAAACTAGCGACGCCATAAAAAACAGTAGCACCTCACATTGAGGGACGATGATGAGAATATTCGGCTTTTTCTTTTTTTTTTCTTGAGCCATTTATTCGGTCACACGTCGTTCAGGAAATTGAATAATACGAACCATTACGAAAGATAGACGTGGGAAATAGAAAAGGGTCATAAGGTGCAAATTAGAAAGCATCGATCCTCCCTGGCAAATTAAATCATTTTGCAGGTGACATCGCAGCACGCTGCAAGATCGACCATCCGATAATGAATAGGCGAAGAAGCGATAGGTACCATTGCATACACCTGGCAAACTCAACCTTACAAGTTTCTTTCTCTCCTAAGGAGAATTCCTAAAGGTAATCGCGGACTAGCAACACAGCACTGATAGACCATTGAAAACCAACGAGGAGGGTACCTTAAAGAAAACTCTACATTATTTGACGGATGGATTCAACTAAGCTATAGCTGAAATCTCAAGTCTCATTTATTTTTAAATAATTTCTTAAAAATCCAAAGAGATCGTTGCAGGACGACATAGCGCTATCTTGGTTGTTTTGAGCTTTATAGACATACCCTCCGAAGAGTGCTGAACATTAAACTGTTAATTACTCTGGAAACTACTGTCTTTTTTAATAAATTCCACTAAAAACAAGCAAAGAGACTGGTTGTATCACCTATCTATTACGAATCTATCTCTCATATTCGGGAGTTCTATTCTGTCACTTCGATATTTCGTAAAATATGCAAGTTTATTAAACCACTGCAGTTAAAATGTATTAACCGTAACGCCATTTGTCCACATAGGTGCGCACACATAATGTAAGTGGTCAGCTAGTTATAATACTCGCATATCCCAATAACACATTTGTACACGGCGCAATGACGTTAGACGTGAGAAAATCTTTTGTGACATCAACCTTGTATTTTTTCTTGAACTTACTTTCAATTATTAACTACTTATATTGACTATTGTAAGGGCTGTACTGTTAGGCGATAAATGCATTATTTATTGCTGTCTGTTAGATAACTTTTTTATATGTAACGTGTAGTAGCGCTTGCGATTTAGCTAGTATCATATACTAGCTTAACCTGTATGCGAAAGTAAGTTTCAAAGAAAATGATTGTGATGTATCGCAGTTTATATTAAGTTTATATGGGAAGAGAATTTTCTAGTAAATATTGCCCTGGAATGCGCGGTAAAAATTGCCCATGAATCTAGTAACATTGGGACGTAACGGTAACATAGGTACTTTTTATCGGCAGAGCAGCAATTTTTAACTGTGTACCATAGTAAAAATTATTGAGTGAAATTTACTACGATGTAGTGATAAAACTTGCTGGCTTCAGGGTAAAATTTTCGGACTGTTGAGAAAAAACATCATTAATGACATTAAATTCACACATGTGAGCGCACGTCGATAATATTTTACGAAATTATAAGCGTATGCTGATTG
Organism: Cephus cinctus; assembly: GCF_000341935.2. Taxonomy (NCBI): domain Eukaryota; kingdom Metazoa; phylum Arthropoda; class Insecta; order Hymenoptera; family Cephidae; genus Cephus; species Cephus cinctus. The sequence goes on from NW_014333436.1 coordinate 30,684, forward strand.
GTGATTCCTTATCACGATTCATCCAGCAAGTATTTTTTGAACAGTATAGGTGAGTTGTGATCAAGTTGTTAAAGAATGCTATGTTACAATTAATATCAAATTTACCTTTGAATATTAATATAGGAAATGAAAGTTTATTAGTAATTTCTATAAACTAACTTCGTATAAATAAACATATATAGCTAGTACTGTAAATCTATTAGAGTAGTATAGTAGAATAATTCTGTAAAATTGACCTTACATTTTATATGGTTGAACGTGAACCCTCTATCTGCTGCGTCTATTGGTCCAAAGAACATTTTTTACCGTCTAGTTTAAGAGATATTAATTATTAAAGTTAGGCAAAATTGAGGTAGTGGTGGAAAAAATGGTTGTATTTGTCTGGATACTCTAATTTTTCTCAAAAGTTAGCATCTAAAACATGAACACTATTCACCGTACAATAATGGAGAAATCAATGGTCGAGAGTAATGGCGGTGTAATATTGCGTGAAAATGTTTTCAAATTTTTAACACTACTTTCAATTTATATTGAATGCGACTTTTTTTTCAAACGTCCACTTATTTTACATTACTGTTTATACAGTTTTTCTTTTGTAACAACTTCTATTTAGCAAGTTTATAAACTTGATGTTAGCAATTGCTAGTAACTACGTGCTATCATAAGTTTAACTTCAACCACGAACGAAGCAAATGTGTTAACAAATGGTACTACTAGGCTTTTATTGTTCTGCTCGATTTTTTCAAGATCGATTCACTGCCACTAAAATATCGAAATTTTAGATCGATTCTCGTCAGAGATAAATGTTTTTACTCAGAGATCGATTCTACGATCGATGGCGCTAGTAGTTTGAAAAAGGTGGTTTACTCTCAAGTGACTTTTGATATTAATCTTGTCGCGTTACATACCTTTATACACTTTTTAAAAAGTACAAGTTCTTGTTGATTGCTCTTAAATAAATCCAATGAAGATTTGCCCTATTTCAAATGTGCAAAAAGTGTAGATAACACGAACAAACCTTATAAAACCACAAATCAACGGTCTATTATCCTATAGCATATTTCTTGTACTTTTCGCTTAGTAGCTGAGACCATGTCGATTGATTTGCGCTAAAATAATATTTTTTAAATATTCTTCTTTCTTTTAAACAGTGCTCCCCAGAAGTGAAGGTGTATATTTTATAAAAGTTCTATATTTTTAAACTAATGCTATTATGGCTAGGTTTCAATCGTACAGGATTTAGACAGGATTAAGCAATCGGAAACAAGAATTAAAAAGAAGAAACTAACGTGATTAGATAATCTTTTTAAATTTATACGATGCAATTATGGAAATGTAGTTGACGATATAGTCACCCTTAAGTCGATATATTACGGTCGCGATCTAATTGAGTCGATTTTTATGAAAATCGATCTTTTATTGCTTGCTCTATTGTAGAACCGATTCTCAGTTATCCGATACGATTCAATTCGACACATCGATTTTTTTCTCAGAACTGTGAAACCTAGGTACTACTTACAAATATGGCTAATCAAATTTCGTCTATATAACACATGTTGGAAAACATCGTTTATTTATGGGAACAGTTATTATTTGCTATTTTTTTATTTGCTATCTTAAACAATGTAGGATGTTCTCCCCAATAAAACACTCAATTTAGCAATAGCAGGTTTATTAATAAAACCAAGTACATGAATTTCAACGCTTGTCACCAAAAGCAACTTTTTTCTACGTGCTCGACGTACCACTACCACCCTAGTCTCTCCTTTCGCCACTAGCGCCCACGGCTTCTCCAGTCCCACCCCAGATAGCGCCTCGATCAACAGCGGCGCGAACCCACAAATAACACCTTATTCAGAACAATGTAACAGCAATACATACCACTTATAGTATAAAATTCCTACAAAAATATTATTTAATATATTTTCGTATTTGTTTGTGAAATTTAAGAAATCATATATAGATATTGTTTTGAATTTTGGCAAACTCTATCATACTACCTTACACTAAATGATAATGATTGCTTTAATGAAATTCTAAATTTTAAGTAAAGTACCCGAGTCGAAAATTAACCTCTACTTTAAATCTCCAACTCTTTATAAATGCAGTTTCGCCTCTTCATAGCATCTCTAGCTCCTCCAGCGTCAAATTTTACAACTGTCTTGCGTGTCCAACTTCTACTGAGTACCATGCTTTCATGAGAGTTTAAAAAAGTGGCATATTTTGTACCCTTCCCATTTGGAAGATTTTCAAGGTTCAAAGGAGGAGTTCGATGTTATAAGTAGAAGTTGGAGACATAATGAAACTGTAAAATTCAGATTTGCCCGATTAATAAGAAATCATGTTATTTGTGAATAAAAGATTCATCTATCCATAGATTAGAACTTCCTTTGTTAAACAAAATTGCAATTTCTGATAAGTACGATTATTAATTTTTTATAGGATAGAAGATTTTTGAAAATACCTACGTTTCTTGTGTACAAGAAATCAAATATTATTTCCTTTCAAAAAATCTGTACAAACTGATTTCTAGATTTTTCTCTTCACTGTTTGCACAGTTGAAAACACAACCACATCAATATCCATGCACAACCTTATTTCTGTTTTTCATTGTGTATTTAAGCGCTATGCTTTGCATCTCAGTAATGCTAGATTTCACCGATGGAGCGGCGCCACTTGCTTTACGAAATAGGCCTTATTCTTTCATTCGCAGTTAGCGAGAAATATTATAACAATAACACCGCCAATGGGACAAAAAGGAACAACACGTTACACAGGCGACGAAGACGTAATTAGTATTTTTTAGACCTTTCTCGAACCGTTGAATGATCGTAATCCCAGACGCCGAACCTTTTCATCCTGGCAGGAATCGATTCTACATATCCAAAAATATATCGTATAAATATGACAATAACTTTTTACAAAGTAGAGCCATTTTTGATGTGACATAATTGATGCTATCGGCAGATGAAGCTTGTTGTTCCGTATAAATATTTCCCGACCAAGTCTCTTGCCGTGTACTTGACGCATGACTCTAAGATGATCTTGATACTTGTATATGGGCGTAGCGTGTAACCGCGCGTGGGTATGTACATGTCTCCATTCAAAATTACGAACGAACCACTGATCCGATATATTGAAAAATACACAAGAGATTAAATTTTTAATACAGATGTGGCAGTAATATTTGTAGATGTCCAGCACTTTCGGTACGTGTGCGAAACTTCGAAAAATTAATGATGTCCCCTTCCAAAATTCTGGATGAAACGTTTACTCAACCGAGTTGAAATTAAAAAAAAATCAAGTTAGCAATATAGATGGTACAGTAAAATTGGCAAATGTCCAGCTCTTCCAAGTTAAAAAAATTGCAACCGCGAAATTAATTTTTGCATAGTTTCAACAACGTGTTTCAGACAGCCGTGTTGCAAGACAAATTCAGTTGTTCTTACATTCTATACAATGTTTTGCTATATAGTGAATATAATTTTGAAGATCTGAAAAATAACATAGGAAATCATTTCAGATATTTATCATACGATCTCTTGAAAGGTTCATTGATTTTTTTGTTACCGTCGACTAAATTCAGCTACACAGGATTAGTTTAATCACAATATGTCTGATTAAATATGATATGACAAACTAGTCTTATAATATGAAATATGTTTTATGGAGTTAAAATCATTTCGAAATTTAAAATTATACTTTTCTAATAGATATCATGCTGATGTATGTTTGTATGTATGCAATAGTAACGTCTCTATTGCGAATACGACCACCGAATTGAATTGGGGACGCATTGCGGAACGTGTTAATAATTCGCGCGATACACCATGCATCCAAGTCGATTTGCAAATCACTGATTCGCGATTCATGAATTGCTGAATTGAAAGGGCGTTGAATTATTTCATGCAAACCACTTGATAATTTCCATGAAATGTACGAAAATGTACATTACTTGCAGTTGCAATTTGTTATTATATAATTTCTCGTATTTCCACGCAATGAATCAGTTGCAAATCTATTTCTCATGTCAATTTGGTTCTTTGCGAAATGTTGGTTTTGAAAAGATATTAAATACTTTGCATATTCGTATTGTAAATCTAAAGGCAAACAAGTGAATCATGAGGCATGACCGTGCACCACTTCACTGTAATACTGTTAGGATAAATTAAATTTATCACCGCACGAAATAAATAAAACTGAGTGTCTGACGGAGATGTGTAAAATCACTAGTCGCACTCCTTGAGTGCTGAAACTCGTCCGAAATCTCTCTATTTTCCGAAAAGAAACAGATCCTTCGTCATACAAAAAGGGAAGGTTTATTTTCCTTAAATCTCCGTGACACAAACACGTCCGTTTTTTCTTGTCTCTTTTTTTTAGTACTCTTTGCTTTTTTTATCATGACAACGGCCTTGGCACGTATAAGATTAAATATTCGATGTTTAATTTTATTTAAATAATTTTCCTCAACTATATCAATCTGAATAAACATATGAAATCATTGTTTAGCAAAGTTATCAGGCATAAAAACTCCGAAATCTGAGTACTGAATCCCTAAATTGTATGGCACTATAAAAACAGATGAAGAGTATGGCAATAATTCACACGCCGACGAACATTAATGCTCATACTTAAATACACCATTTAATATATTTCTATATCATCGTTCAGTCATGTACAGCATTCTATTCTTCTCTTATAATATTTCGGAAACCAATTCATTTAATAGAACTATCGCTTCGTTTACTCGCATTTACCGAAATATCATATCATGGATCATCCTACAAATGTACCCGCCATCGTCATTGAAATGATTACGATCACAGCCCGTTAATTTCGAGGTTTGCCACACTTGCTACACATTCATGTACATTTGGATATAACAGCCCCACATACTCCCACTTTACACATGCATACACACGAGCGCGCGCACGTAGCTGTATCCAAAGTTGAGTATAGTATAACGTATGTATAGTATGGCAATACACTACTACACTTGAACTGATCACTACCGTTAGGACGCATGGCGTCTGTTGTGTGGTGTGGTGGCGTCATTGTACATACATAGTATATGTGCGTGCAATGCGTTCAGTTTCATGAATTTCTGGACGTAACGTGCTTTGATATGGGGTAAGCTATTTCCTGTTAAGTACACTACTGTTAATTTCGGTTTCAGATTGTTATATACGACTAAAAAAATAATTTGTATCATTGGTCGAAATTGACCTACTAGAAACATAATTTTCTACTGAAACAGTCGCTTGCATAGTTAAATAGGAATAATTATTTTCCTTATACGACTTTTGAAAATTCTATTAAAAACATTCTTACACATTTTCACCGGCATACAATGCTGAATTCATATTTTAATGGAATCTAACAAGAAAAGTCCTATATCTAGACCAACAGGTTAAATTAAACGAATTCATTCATTAATAATGCACATTGAAAAGTATACTTCCGGAGAGCTAACAGAAGAAACATTCAAAAGTCAGCGATGATCACTGGAAAGATCCTACAAACGTACATACCGACGAAATCAAGCAGAGGAATGAATTATATCATAAGACTTACCGTAAAAATTGTATGATTACACAGTACGATCTATGGGAATCTATTACTTTTTTCTTGCTTGGACTCAATAAGCGAGGAAAATAATGTACTGCATGGTAAAATTTAATATAGTACTTGTAATCATTATTTTTATTTTTCACTCTAAACAAACTGTAAATTTAAATTTTGATTGATGTCGACTGATGATTCATTGAGAAAGAGGACAAATTACTATACACATTAAAATACTAGTTGATTCTAT
>NW_014333436.1:36904-76673 GCF_000341935.2 Cephus cinctus
CCATACGAAAAATGGTGTATTTAACATATAAAAAAATATTTTAAAAATTACATCAAAAATATGAACGGAAAATATATTTCGGTCATACCTTTTTGCGGGTTTTCATGAACGCTACGTGCATACAAATTATATTTTATATACGTTGTGATGACACTTTTTAACGGTGACGCACAAATAAATGGCACCGCGAGAAATAATTAATAAAATACTAAATTATTGGGCGCCAGGTATAACCAGAGTTACATCGCTGTCTCCTAAGGACACCCTGGCCAGCTCTTATGCGGTGGGGTCCTGGGTCTGGGAGACAATAAACGCAATCTGAAATCTAGGGAGGTTCACTCTCAAAAACTACAACGAATAACCAATAAAGTTGTCAAAATTAAATACGGAACCACAATCTGGCCCGATTTATTCAACACAATAAGAAAAAGAGATGGAAGATGGTAGATCCCCCAAGGGAATTATTTAAGCTGTCGGTCCCGAAGACCTATTGGCAAACTAATATCTACAAATTTACAGGACCTTAATATTCTACAAAAATATACATCGTACTCCATACTATACGGAAGTACACGCTATTCCCCATTCCCCATAGAATATGCAAGCAAAAGGCTATTATACAGAATTTAACGTTAACTAGTGCTAACGGAGTCACGATACCCTTGCGCTAAGGAAATGACTCCGCGAGGCGTGGACTGTATCGACGGTAACGCAAAACCAACGTTTGACCCATCAACGATATTAAATAGCACCGATCCTCCAGAGCGCCACCGATGAGCAATCCGCGGATACAATAATGATCGGGAATGCGTAAGGCACGACACTGCGTCACGGTCTATCTCTCATTCACGAATATGGTCAACTCACAAAAGCGTCACTCACCACCCTCCTAGTCACTCCAGATATCCCCAAGACACAATCTCTTTAATACTGGGTTCCTCAAGCGGTCGCGAAACGGAACGGTAGACTATACAATACTAGAAAAATCCAACAAAGCTAAAGCAAAACAATACGAGACTCTACAAAGTTTACCAGACGAAAACACGTCTGTTCCTAGGCTCGGCCACACCGTGAGTGACGCTAAGAATTTCGAAAATCGGGGCGCGAAAATGTAATACATCCCTTAGGCCAAGCTGATTGGCGGACCCATCGACTTCGCCAGAGCGCTCGCGATCTTCAATTGTTTTCTTCGATTCCGATAAAGTAGATCTTTATCTTCTTCATCTCATCTTTCGTGTTTGGGACGGCTGCAGTGATATTTTCGGGAGGTGGGAATCACATCCACCTCTGCTCCCTCGATGAACGGTTCCAGGCCGTTACTGCAACTTCCGTATGTCCTCTGGATCGGAGAGATGCTCGCCGAATGTTCCGCGTAGCCGGCCTCTTAGGGTGTGTGCTCCGGTCTGGCTGTCGCGACCATAGAGTTAATACAGATAGAGCAGACAAGCCATAGGCTGCTCTGCAAGTGGAAGTGTCCGTTCGCTCATAATGAGAAAGAAAGAGATAGCTGAACCCCTTTAGCTATCCGTCTTTGCACCCTCATTTGCATCTATCTCTCTCTTTGCCGCTGCCGCGTTGAGAGCTGGCTTGTCTGCTGTATCTGTATTAACTCTATGGTCGCGACGCCTCGCCAGCGCGCTCCACCAGGCCCGTGGTTGGCACTCTCGGGGCCCGCAGTATTCAAATTTTGACAAGATCCTTCCGGATCCGCTTGAAAAATATAAAACACAACAAAAACGTTCCCACGAGGGAAATAAATACAAATTCAACAAATAATATACAGTCCAACGCCACGAAATCCCTTCCCCACGCATAGGGCCCCACGATGTAGCCGGAAATCGCAGAATGTTACATTTTGTGGCGTGCATGTCGAAATGCCACGTCACAATGTATATGCAATAAATATATAATTTCGGTGTATACAATGTATTTTATACATAAAAATACACTGTGTAAATGTAGTTGACGACTAATGTACTAATAAAACTTTGTAACTAATATAAATTCAATAGCAATGGTAAAAAATAGTTTTAAAAGGTAAAGTTACCAAGAAAGGTAAATGATGGTAACTGGAACTTCAGACAGTAATTATATAATATTAAAAATTATTTTAAAAATTCGTAACGGTTTGGATCTATGCAGCCAATTATTGATTTTGTTTACAAGACTTGTTAAAGGACTAAATAAACTGAGTTCTCTCCTCTCTCTCTGTTTGCCAAAAACGAATGATAGCATGCAGATCTTGATGAAATCACTAGTTTTAGTCTGAGGTTGGAAATGGATCTAATAATTTTGCCTTCAAAAATAATATTTGTTGAAATCGTTATTTCTGGAAATAACCGACAATTTGAGGCTCAAACGGGTATTATTTCACTCGGATTCCCCAATCTCATAATCTTAATATCAAGTTTATGTCCTCGTGTAAAATAAGTAGTTTCAAACCGGTGTTATATTTCAACTCGGACCGGATGAAAAGAAATAACCGAATAAAAAATTTCGCAAAAATCCTTCTCGTTTCCTTCGACCTTGGAAAGCATGACTTTGATTCTTTGTAACGCTGAGTATTTAATGAATGAATAATGAATAACAATATAAAATCAATCTATAATGATGTTAAATTTCCTTCCGGTCTCAAAAAAACATGCTTGAAACTTATCAAAAAGATCAAAAGCGTAGTTTTATTATTTTCAACATTACTTGCACCATTTTTTATTGTGTTATAATATTCCGCGGTTTAAGAATTAAGCAAAATAATAGATATGCCAGATTCAGTAAATGCGAACATCTCGATTGCTTCAAAATTTATTGCACCTCCTTGTACAGCTTTGACAGAGGTTTTCTTCGGAGAACATGTTATGTTTCTTATGTATAGTCTACGATTTTTTCTCGCAAAGTAATGAAGAATATATTTACTGTTTTCATCCCTGTAGTAATCAGACTTCGAAGTACCTTCATAAATTTGCATTGTTCTTGAAATTCAATTATCCATAGTGGAAACATCAATTTCAATTAGCAAAAAGAAGAATTAGAAAAAGTTCTTTATTGATAATAATCAAAGGGATTAAAAATCCTCTAGATGAGGTGATATCCTTTATTAATTCAAAAAGGGTGAAATGAGTAATTACGGGTTAGCGTTAATGTCACAAACGATAAAACCACAGATAGATAATAAAGCCCAAACAATAACAAATACGGATTTATTATTAAGTGAATTCAACAAATTATGCACCGTCACCCGATGCGGGATGCGATCAAGTATGCACACGAACGTGCCAAATGCTACGCTGAGAGTTGTACCCATCTAACAAAGAATTACAACCTAAATTAAAGTAGATTGTGTAGTTTAATTGTTTTAGCTGATTAAATGATATCATATCTACTTTAATTGATCTTTTATTCATGAATTAAATCCTCCGTTCAATATACGCTAGCTAGTGTCCCCTATTTAGTTTTTACTCTTATAACCCGGAATACCCAGTCATGGGTGATTCGTTATTTTTCAATATAGATTGGAATTAACGTTATCGATTACTCAGATAATAAGATACTCGTTAGCATCAGTCGTATAACGATTTGTGTAAATGAATTCATAAAACGATTATCAAATTGAGTAAAAAATTCATTGAATAGGAAATTTATTGTATATGTCACTATTGTATAAGTACCTCGCAACAAAGCCTGATATAAAGTGGCACGAAACCACGCGACACGAAACTGATTATACATCCTGTTATATCTGTTTAGAAAAGATTACAGCTCGCATACGATAAATGTAATAACCGATGATTTCAATATCGCCATAATTGGTGATGCATAGCACAGTAAATCTGACTTCGCTAGGATATCCGCAATGTTGAAAAAAGCTACACTTTGTGAAGTCGCAATATATGTAGGACAGACAACAACAAAATAATAGAAGTCATTACAATAAGACATTCGCAGCGGAATTTCAATTTATAGCAATTCTACGACGTCGGTAGGATGATTGAAATTCGTTCACATTTCGAATGGTGAATTGTGTCATCGAAAATATGTCCGCTTGGTGGCAAGGTGGGTAACAATTATCCCGCCATTAAAGTATATATCTCACTTGGCAAGCTTGGGTCAGGCGTGATAGACAACCGTATTTGTTCTACAAAATTATTGTTTACAAAATACAGTCACCAATTTAACTGCATTTACATTAAACTTAAGGACTTACTCGATCCAATAGTGCAGATTAAAGAAGCATTAAATTAACAAAATGAAATTTTTTATGTTGAAGGCGGATTCGACCTTGCGACCTTGGAGTTTAAGATTGCGACAATATCTATTCGGCTATTAAGAGTTGTATGGACTACGTTGGACAGTAGTATATCAACCGTGAATGAACTCTTACATAGTTATGGGGCGTGACTCGAAAATCTTGTTCATAAATGTTTTGTCATACTGCTTAAACAAATTATCTAATAATGTAGTAAAATTCATTTTTGTCGTACTATTACGCGTAATGCAAAACATACCAGACTCTGATGAGGACGATATTGAACAAGGTTTTCTTTTTTCCAGCAGACATTCCTTCCATAAATGTAATCAAGCCCTGATTAGGATGACATCGGGTATGTCTTATAAGACGCTCCCTCTGGACACCCGATCAGGTTCTGATAGTACAATAAGTATGCCTGACTAAAGTTGTGTTCAAGTAGCATTTGATAAGTGACGAACATAATTATGTAAACGATCAGAAGAATAGAGCTTGTTCCACGCTTGGGACTTCAAGGCTTGGTTCCCAAAATCTGACTGAGACTTGGTACAAGTTTGTGATACCGAGGATGGGTTCCCAAGACTTATTTGAAGCTTAGTCCCAATTTGGGATGCCAAGACTTCGTCGAAACTTGGGTTACTTAAGTTCAGTCCAATCTAGGGACCTAAAGCTTGGTTCCAAAGGCTTGACTCAAGCCTGACCGAACCTTGGAGGCTAAGACTTGACATTTCAGAATTTGACCAAGCTTGGCCTATTTGTGGGTAATGGGAGTTCCTATCAGGAAATTCCATTCTATTTATGATTTTCATGATTGGCAATTTAAGATGGCCTCTCAAAAACCTCGGTCCCCTTAAATACTAGCAATTTAGTATATTTCTAGCTTATCTGACAGCCTTGATGAATTGTGAATAGATTCTACACGTATGCAGATTTCAATAATCATAATATGTATTCTAACAAATAGTTCAGGCGACACGAAATATTCCATGCAGAAAATCGTCGAAATCCAAGATAGCCGATTTAGATCCACAATCCCCTTTAATTTAATTAAAATATCTATCAATAGTTAGTAACGGTAGACTCTGGAGGACGACTGGCGAGAAATAGACCGTGAGCGTGTGCTCCCACCACCGGCCCAACCGAGGAGCGTAAAGGTGTGTAGCGAGGGAGAAAACTACTTAACAAACAAACAATAGTCGGGTCACGAGTTGAATATGTTTTTGACAGTTAGCGAGCAATGCAGTCCTTAGAAATTATACGTGATTTATATTTTATAAAATATATTTATTGCACAATCAATAATTGCTGGAGACTTCATTGTTTTCGATCTGTCGACGGACTATAGTCAACTAACTAATTTTTATAATAGGAACTGGGAAAATACATTAAAAACGTGACATATAACAATAACATATAACATAAAATCATCCTTTAAAAATATTATACAAATTTTATCTTTATTTTACATAAACATTTTAATATCTATAAAATTAAAATACTCTGGGATAGTTAGCAATTGAGGGTTTAATCTTTGACTAAACTAACGGAAAACTGAAATATTTGTTGTTGAGAGCGGTGGGGTATATTTGTACGCAACTAGTTTAGTTAAAAATTAAAATGCAGGTGAATTGAGACATAGTCGGCCCACTAGTTCTATGTGGTTTTCCATAAAATGACGTAATGTATGGTAAAATAGAAAAGTAAAACGTATTTATTTTAAAACCATGCATATGCATACTCTGTAACAAACACTTTATGCAGTGACACGAATGCTTTAATAGAGACTTCATTCTTTATAATCTGTCAAAAAACATATCGAACTAATGTACAGATTATAATATCGCCGCATTATAAATCTAAATTATCACATTTTTAATAAAATACTATAATGAATGAAACTTCATATTAGAATAGATATACGGATAGAAGATATTTAAATTGCCTCTTTGTTTTGCTATATTGACGTGCGAATAAATTCTGAATCAATGATATTGATCTATTCGTATTACGATAGAAACCTGTTTACTACTATCGTCATGTCAATAAATAATACGATTTACGCATTATAATTTACGAAATATTCAATGTTGACGCTAATGATATTGCAAACGTGCAAAAATAATTAATGGAAAATTTTCCTATGGGAAAAGAGGCAGCTCACCATTGACGGGGGAAATATGGAAAGTTTAAGTCAGAACTCGTACTTTTTCACACTAGGCCCGCATAATTTTAAGTTTAACAATATTTCATTGTCATAATGATTTATTGTAAAATATACAAATTTGACTTTCCGTGAAATTCCATTCACGTCACATTGTGGCAAATAAACGTTTTATTACATAACTGAAGCGTTTTGTGAAATTTGAAATTTACGAATATTTCTCTATATCGGAACGTAGTTAATATTGTTGCTAGTCGTAGAAAAGCTTAAGTATATAGGGTGTTCCAAAATTCGCGCATTCGGAGAGAATCGCGGTATTCGGGAGACATCACAGTTGCTGGAGTTGACTTTCCTTTTACTCAAATATGCTCAGTTTTTACATAAGAGCCGATTGAAGATAACCAATGAAAGCGAGGCGGCGTCAGAAACAATAGGCACCTGCAAGTTTTGAGTTTTCTTCCCTTGCTTTTGTTGTTCTAGCCCCGTGAAAAAAAGCATGGCCAAAAAAATCATAGCTCGCACGTGTCTACTATTTCCGTCACCGCGTCATTTTCATTGGTTATCTTTAATCGGCTCTGTTTTAAGATTTAAGAATATTTCGATAAAACGAAAGTCATTTCCAGGATCTGTGATGCCTCCGTGATGCCCCCACTCGACAAGGATTTTTTATAATCTATTAATGAAACAAAAAAAACAACATTTCGCATGGAATAACAAATAAATATTTTACATATTTACAAGAAAGATGCCACATAATTGGCAAGTTATACATGAAACATACTATGATAGATTAGTGCTAAGATTATCAACAAGCATTGTATAAACGTTTGAATCTATTGTATCAATGACCATCTATATTCACGTATCAAAAAAGTGTTTGACTGTAATTAAATAACTTTCCGAGGCGAATTTGAAATGGATGATTACGATGAAGAGAATAATTCAATACTTATTAGTATACATCAAGATGCATGAGTGTGGAGAACATAAACATTGTTGAGCATATTATTTATTTGTTATTCTATACGAAAAATTATTTTTTGCTGCTCTCCCAGTGGATTACGAAAAATTTTAGTACACTTTTTTGACTACTTTTGAAACCTGTACCTCGAAAACTATAAGTCAACTCATTCTCAAATTTCTTCTTAAGCTACACCTTATTATAATCTACCATTGAGTACTACATTTATTTAAATATCGAGGACCTCCTGAATCGGAAAGAAATAGTTTTTTACGATCACCCTTTAATCGTTAAGTCCACCTGTTATTTGCTTTTGAATCCAGAGCGACTGCAATTCTGTACTTGCATGTATTTTTGAATCTTTTTCTTCTACATGGACAAGAAAAGGAAGACTATCAAGAAAGAAAAGGTTACCTAACACAAGTTCACCCAATCCAATCTATCGTTGAATTATTTTTACCAAGGGATCGGACTATTTTTTTCCCCTGCAACCAATGTAGTTGGCGATATATTGAATTTAGCAACTACCACGAGGGTTCTTGGAATACTGTTAGAATGGAGAGCGTCGCTGGTGAGGAGATTTTGATGGCGGGATACGCAATTTAATTTTAAAATGGTAAACCACAGCACACAAATGCCTATCCTACGGTAAAGTGAAAATTTCCTAGATTTTTATATTTTTATAAGAATAATGTTTTCAATTTCATAAGTATTTTCAAATTACAAAAACGTTCTTTAAGTTGATGACTATCGATTATTTCATTACATTCATTTCTGTAGCAAAGCTGAACAAAACAATTGTGCTTTATGAGAAATAAATATTCAATTTCGGTCAGTTGCGACGATTATTTAATATTTACTTACTTATTAAATGCATAAGCTGCTTAGTATTCTGTCATCCGCCAGACTTTTTACAGAGGAACGAATGAATTCGTAGAAGTACATACCACACATAGTCGAAATCCACCAATAAAACAGAAAAAGAATAACACATCACATAACGTGAAAAATTGGGCTTTGCATTATCGTCTGTTTTGTAAAAAAACGTATCTCTTTTTGTAATATAAAAAATTATTTACTTCTTCGTAGAATATGGAGTAAATATTCCTGGAAAGTAGCTATACCTCACTCACGATGCGACAGTGGGAACTTCACTACTGTTCTTCTCCCACTTCCGTGACACATGAGATTTATTAATGCTGCATCAAATTTTTTTTCTGGAATGACGAGTTTTTATTTTCTCCGTAAACCAAAATTATTTGTTTTATTGGACTACATACATTGCCATTATAATATAAAAATTCGCAATAAAGTATGTCTCATCATCTATTGTTATTAGAAGTTTATCTCCTAGATATCTATGCCGTTTTCTAAAATCCCGTCTCATTCTCTTTTATACATTTATTCAATCTGCGTATTCCTTTTTTACGGCCTGCGCAGAAAAAAAATGGGTAAAGTGTGGCTTTGGCTAAGGATTTAATTCTTACTTTTAGACCCTGTAAACTGTTCTTTATTTCTTTTGATGTAGGAGATTTAATATTTCGCCACACTTTCGGAAACACACCTTTTCTCATTCTTTTTTGCTTCCTCATAGAGGAAGCTATGTGACGGTGGAAAATTGTTCTTTCGAGGTTTTCACGTCACCATGTTCAGAATGTGCCCAAACGTCGAGAAAACACATTTGGAGAAAATGTCCAGATGTGTGCGTGCGTGCGTGCGTGTGCGTGCGTGCGTGTGCGCGCGCGTGTGTGTGTGTTCGAAAAATCAACTTTATCGCTGTAATTAACGCTTACTTCAACGAATCAAACCGCAATTCTCTGCAAGTATGAAATATCATCTAGCCGTAATACATATGAAACTTGGCGAAGATCGGCTAAGCGGACCTAATTTTATAGCAATTCGAAATTTCGCGGTTCGGTAGTAAATGAAGATTCATCTATAAGGAAGCCAAAAATTAGAAAAAAAGAAAATGCTTCCTCATATAGAGACATCGTACCTACGATTTGGAAAAAGCAAATTGCAAGTTTCAACTTGCGGCTTGTTTTCTATGCGGAAGTGCTTCATGTTAACTTTTACCTTTCTATAGATTATTATCCCACAATGGATAATTAACCATAGTTTCTTTTCTCTTTATTTAATAACTAACTACAATGCTGACTATTCAATATCATTAAAGTTGGTACCATTCTAATCAAACTGTAGAACATATGAAATAATATATTAATTATCTTTTTGTAACATAGAGCTTTACATTCCATTTCACCGCTTCGTCTATAATCTAATAAACCTAATAGTCAATGTCGGCTTTAATCAATTTTATTTTTAGTCAGATTAGAAGAAGAATGCAGAAGAACCTTATTTGAATCGATAAAATATATTTTAAAGCAGAAAAATATTAATTTATCATAAATTATCAGTTTTTCCGATTAGTAAAAACTTTTCGTAGTAAATCCAATCTCACTATATTAAAGAATATTCTACACATCTGGAATATTATAGGTTTATTTAAGTAAGAAGATGCATGGTAATTCGTTCATCAAAAGTTGTATTAGCTAAAGGGCACTTGACATTCACTTTGCTATATTGAATATCATAATTTTTACCTCAGATTCGTTATGAGCAATCCCAAAAACGTCTAGAACATAGAAAACTTCATAATTTAATGAATACATACTGATATTCGTTCAGTCATTAAGGGGTTAACAAGTAAAGATCAATCACGATTTAAAAGATGCTTCTAACAGATTTTATTTTTATCCTTCCTACTGTATTTCAGTAACATTATTCATTACATAGAGTTAGAGGTTTGACTTCATATTTTTACAGTATTGCATTTTAAAAAATTGTATACAGTCAGAGAAAATGCAGCTTCAGAATGATTAATAATAATGTATATGTATAAAAAATAAATAAATGTACTCTTTATACGAGTTGCATTACAATTATTACATTCATTTAATGAAAAATAAATTTTTTGTAATAGGTATTTCAATAAAATTGTTGATTATACACAATAATTCAATATTCAATAAGTTCAAATAAATTTCGATCAGATAATGAAATTCATTTGATTCTGTGTACTTGCTTTCTCTCAACGTAGGAGTGACTATGAATAACAATGACTTATGAACGTAGATTTAGTTTGGGCTGTACCTTAAGTTATGCCTAGGAAGTTTTGGTGTTGAGCTCCCCTCAAATCGAGTTACCACAGAAATATCTGAACATCTGACATTGAAGACTCGAACATCCGTAGGGCGCCCATAGTATCTCTATAGGATTTAATCAGTTATACTATGGATATCCCTCTGACACGTCCGATATTAACATCGGAAGTGTGAAGATTTGGATATTCTGTGGATGTTCACGATACGTTTTTAAGACATTTCAGGACATTCAGTAAATATATTAAACATCCCAAGCAGACATACATAAGACGACTTGCGGACATCTTTGTGATATGATGGTTATTGTAATTAACTAATCAGTGTGTCATATTAACATACCACATCCAGAAATCATTTTCAATATTAAGTATTTTTTATTGTTGAATTCTATTAGTAGTTAACTATATGCAATAAAACTTTGCAAAAGCTTGAGGAATAATGATAGTACTTTTAACCCTAAATAAGCTCTTTTCTTATCCGTGTTTTTTTCTCTTCTTCTCTTTCTTTCTCACGGCGCCAGAGATGCTTCCTCGCGTAAATGATCGATGTGTTGGAGAAAAAAATATATTGTTTGGAAGTGCGTGAAGATAGTATCGTAAATTGAAATAGGATAGCAACCGAAAATGCATATATTTTTTTTAGTTAGTAGTTAGTTCTAAACTATAATTGATGCCTCTTCCTATGAAATAGAGATGACCCGAATAACGCAAATGAAGAATCTAGTTTTATAGAGTCATTGACTTGAAGATTTTTTGTAAAGGGTATGTTAAGTAGGACACACGTATACTTCAATCACAAGTTCGATCTCAGAATTATGGCGGTTTCAAAACAATCCTAGAAATCCAAACCGCTGATTAGAGACACCTGAATATCAAGAACAATGATCTTGGATACTTGGTCGTCAGAATGTTAATATTTAATATTTATACATTTTTGTAAAATTTTTTATCAAAACGATTTACAGCAAAATACCACCAGAAGCAAACTACCATCCAAATTATCTCACGGCCATACAATTTTACAGTTTTTAAAATTCGTCCCACAGCATCTGAGGTTTAAAACGTATGATCTGCCATATTAAACAACGTTTTTCTCTTATGTTCTCAAATTCATTGTGGCAACCCCTTATGCCCCTGATTTAGTATTAAGAGAAGTCTTTTAATCGTTAAAAGCCAACCGATAAGAGAGTCCCTTCTCATATCTGTGTTAGTACATTATCATAGAAAAATCCTTAAAAGACGCTAGAAGATACGTCTATTAGAGAAACTACCTACTCATATCGCCTCTTAAGCTTCTCTTAATGCACCTTTAAGCTGAGAAGGCGCGCTAGTTTCATAATAGTGGGTCAGGGCACTATTCGACTGCTATTAAACCGTCTGTCAAAATGGCGTGACATCTGGTAAGCTTTTCATTATTGAGTACTTTGTGTCACTTGTATGACTAGTTAATTGTTATACAAGTTGTTATTTTTTCAGAAAGTGATAACTTCATGAATATATTTCGTTGTTTACACGGACAATAATCTTATATTAGTATGGCATCTGCGCTTACGATGATGTTGCTGTTATATGAGCCAAAAATATTAATAAAAGAATTCAATATTTTGCAATTTAAGTTTCACATTTTAACAATATTACCGCGAGAAAAATGTTTTCTCGTATTACGATAATGAATACCTATTTTGAAATACATACCGCAAGAAGCGCACATGTGCAAACGCTGACCGCCATGTTTTTGCGACGATGCCATGTTGATTTCCCTAATAGCGCGTTTTCAACTAATAGAGGTCTTAAATGAAGGTACGAGCATAATGTCTCTTAACAGCAATCTAATCGTCTTTAATTAAAAGAAGTTTAATAGTGGTTATAAAAGAGAGGAATGAGTAAAGGCCAAAGAGAATTATATTGGAAATAGGATGATTTAGAATAGAGAATAAAACATACGTGATTTATGTATGACAAAAATGAATACGATTAAAAATTAAACTAATAATAATAAAACTTATTATTATAGCGAACAATATTTATGCAATCAAATAATTGCTTCTAGTTCATACATTTTGACATGGCTTGTTGGCCTGATTGTAGTACGACCTGAGTTCCTATAGAAGGTTCATGCTCGACGTAGCATGTATTTGGTCATTTACCATCTTACTGGACAGGTCGAACCGCATTGGGTCGTATTGGCTTTCACGTCAGATCACGTGGAGTGTTGACCGAATACCATCTTGTTACCAAGTAGGACTAGAATCCCATATTGGCTTCATGCGCGCTATTCTTACCTATCACGATTGACCTTCACCACAATAGTGAAGCTTGTCATTACTCACTCATTCTTATTATAATGATTTAGAAAAGAACGATGACCGCAAATATAGTCTAAGTAAAATGTAAATATTTCAATAATATAATAAGAATGAGAGTTCAGAATTACAACAAACTTAGAAATGATTTATGAACGTGTTTTGTAACTGTTGTATTTCTATTAGGGATCCCTGGAACCCTCGAATTTTAATAAACAATTTTCAATCACGGAAATCATAAATATCCAGAGTTTGGCAAAAGTTGTTTTCCAAAGTGAAGTTCACTCTGAGAGGTTAACAATTTATTTGGTGCTATGTCCCCCATATTAAAGAAGAATTCAGAAAGAGAAATCCTGGATGAGGAAAACCCTATGATCTGCAACTCGAGTATCAATAAAATATTAAACAATCCATTGATTACCGAGAACATAACTTGATAAGCATTTTTTAACATCAGATTGCCCAAGGAAGCCATTTTGACTGCTTCTTAATTTCAATTAGAAAAACAATTATGTATATAATGACACAATTTCTTAGAACTTTGTGACTTTTTCTACAACATATAAATGCGTTTATTAATAATTGTAGTTACCTCCCCCCTCCTTCATTTCCGGTATATATGTATGTGTTATACCTATATTGCCCAAAAGCAGTCATTTTGACTGCTTGGGAAATTTTAAATAATCAACGGACTCTTATTAGTGAATTGAGTAAATTTCTTATATAGCCAGTTCGGCTCTGTATTGAAATAACAGTTTTCATTTTTTTCGATTATCGTCACATGATAACATACAATACATGATAAATTGTCGAATTGTCGGGCGTATACTTGATAAGTTGCAGTTGCTCAATAAGCTAAAGTAGTACTTGTTATTCGAATCTTTATGCAGTGATACTTGTTCTAACAAGTTGTTTATTTTATTTCTTTTGCGCCCTAAATTCATGTAAGAAATGTCGAATAGAAGTATATAACTGTAAATAATATAAAAAATATTAAAAATTAATTTTAAACAAATTTCTTTACACATTAGTTATTCTTTCACAATGCAGTCATTTTGACTGCTTTGAGCAATATAGGTATATACTAAGTTTCGGTCTTTCTAGTGTTAATCTCAATGTGATTGATCTACAGCTATTTCACAAATCGCCTACTAAAACATCTTCCCACTCTTCATCTTAATTTCAAAAGTGCATTTCGTATGCACATCAGAAAATTATCAGATCGTAGAACGTGGAAATTAAATTACTTCCATTCAAGCACTTTTCAACAATTGAATGCAGTTACTACTTCCTATAGGTTTTCATCCGAAATGTTATTCCGGTTCTATTCGCTTATCTATTCACCTATTCGGTGAGAAAATGACTTTCACAGGACATATGTAAGTACTCGTTTCTCGCTCAAATGTGCATTACATAAAACAAATGCTTAGTTTTTAGGCATGTAAATATTACTTCAACTTTAATAATGACCCTCGAATTAGGATGTCGGTCACATTATGTTTCTCGTTCTTTCGTCAAGTATTTTTATTAAAAACTGAGGATTTTTCGTATTTTGTTTCCACAAGGTTTTGGCACCACGTAACATTTCCATACGAATTCATGATTGGCTATTGATTTTAATGTTTTAGATTGTAAGATCATTCCTTTAGGAGTAATGAGTGACCCTGGGTTTCTATTGTTCTCAGGCCTCAGTGTATGAGGCCTGAGATATAATTTCCACGTACCATTGCAAATGGAAATCCTTTTTCTGCATAGATGGCAACGTTCGTTTCAATTTTCATTATTCAGTTCTTATTGAGTATAACAACAATGATATTAACGGGAAATTAATCGTTCTCTGTTAAATAATCAATTACTTTGTCCATTTATGACAATGGCTCCTTTTAAAAGATTTTGAAAAGTTGTCCAAGGATGTTCCATATCTTGAGGTCTTGGAAATTCTTTGGAACTTCAATTATTATACTCTAACTGGACAGTGATAATAGAAATATCAGGTCAAGTCTAAGATACAATTTGACAATTTTAAGTAAGGTAAATGCAACGAAAAATTTAATAGAATTATTATTAACTAATTTTTGTACCAAAGGAAAGCAGTTTATATCGTTTAAAATATTTCAATATGATTACAGTATTTACGATCTTTCTTTATAAGTACATTCGTATAACCTGAGAGTTCAGCTCATTATTCATACAATGAAATTTATAAAACTCCCTGGATGAAATCTATTCAAATAAGCCAGATATACATAGATTCATAACCTGTTATTGATTCTCTACCATACTGCCAGGTCCAATAGTAATTGCATGGTATTATGCTTTCTTCTGGATGAACCATCCTTAGGCTGTTCGCAGAACATATATTTTTGTTCAGATTAAGAAAAATCTCATCCATAAAATACCTTCTATTCAACATTTTTAAACCTTTCGTGCGATTAACATTTTATTGCACCCGCTGCTTCTCAGAGCAAGCGTACGAAAATACGAATTCTTTATAAAAATTAATACTCCGTTATTGTATGTATACTAGATGACATGACATGTCTAAATAATGTCATTAAAAATTATAAAATTAGGTTGAACGTGCGGTACTTATATAGAAAATGTGTTGAGTGATACGCATTAAAGGTATTGGTAACATTTTATGAGCACAGTTCAACAATATTACTAATGTGAAAATGATAATAATCTGGAAAACAACACAACTTAACATATTACTCATAATTTCGGGGCTACAATGGAACCTCGCCTAGCTTGCATGGATATCTGGAGGGGCACGTCTTAACGTTTTCGTTTGTCAGAGCAGCAGGGAGAGGTCACCGTCGTGACTGTTTCTCGTACTTGATTGGTTTTTCACATAGCTCGCATATCCTTGCATTAGGTAAGCTAGGTGAGGTTTCACTGAATTACGATATCCGAAACGCTGTATTTCGACCATCAGTTTACGTAACCATGACGTAGAAATGGTGACCCAATTTTTGGAGATTCGATATCAGTGTTTACTTTGCAGTATTTCATTCGTTTTAGATTTTTTAAAACGAATGTTAATGATATAGTGATATGGTCCAATGAAATGCAATAGCAGATATTACTTTATGTTTCAACTGATCCTCATGGCGTTTTAGTTATAAAACTATCGTCGGGGAATTAGTGAGTCCGACATCGAAAATATCCCAATGCTGTGATAGACAACACAAGTGCCACGATCGGTCACAGTTTGACACTAACAGTTGAATAGTCTTTAAATCTTAAATTCGACTTAAAATTTTTTCCATTTTTCAAATTTATATCGAAATTTTATGACCGAATTATTCTTTCGGTGTTCAGTTAGTTATTGCGAAAGTTGTGCTAAAATAGACGTGAACCTTGAAGAATATGCGCTAAACTTCGTTTTGAGGGAGAATCTCTGTCAAAAGTGTGTTATTTATGATTTTCGTTTGCATTTTACTCACATGGTAAGGAAAGATCCGGACTCTCTTTAGCCCTAAAACGGGCTTATAAACTCCAATATAACTACGTAACGGATAGAGATTTTTATCCGAAATATAGTGAAATCGAAATTCCAAAGTATATATAACATGTCTAAAGTAAAATGAAGTGAAAACTTCGTTTGAAATTGTGGAGAAAAATCAAAGAATCGTGTGTTTCTCTCAGATGCATGTGTCATAGTCTCGACGGAGAGAAATATGTGTGCAGTAAATTTCACAAGAAAATTAGATTCAATTTTACTGTATTCTCTAGTAATGAGATAGCATACTCGTATTTTAATCTACTATTGAACATAGTACATTTTATGACAAAATAACGCAACGAAAAATCTGAAAAAATTACCATATTCCGTAGTAAATTTTCCCACCCGGTACAGTCGAGTCCTTCTAGCGTCGGTATATTTTCCCCTCAACTGTTCAGTAGTAGCGGAGAATGATTTCCCCACTTTGTTGGTGCGATGCGCGGCTAGAATGCGCGTTATCTTCTTCACTGACAACAGTAAACGAGCGCTGGTTATCATATACGTATTATTGTCTCTCTCTTAACCGTGCCTCTAACGGTTAGGTAGCAAAGATTTTAAGAACCCATATAACCAACTCATATAAGTTAAAGGGACTTGACTATATGTTACATTTTATTAGATTACACACATCAGTTAATGTGATGTAACATAGTGAATTTTACTAACGAATAGTGTTAATTTTAAAAACGAAAAACGACTTCGGTCGAGACCAAAATTGGTATGATTACAATCACAATTCATATTTGTTGTTTATTGTATTATATGTATTTTATTATATATTGTATTATTATTTATAATAAAAGAACGAAATTATACCAAAGATTATTATATTCACACTTTTGAAATATAATTAATGCCATTACTTTATTTTATTTTACATGTAATATGTGCAATACCGACCTATATAATATTATTTTGTAATTTTAGGGTTTGCCATTCGAAGCAAAATCTTGATTCGGGATTCCAATCGCATTATAACAATTATCGAATCCAACATCGTTAATCTTTTTTGAAACGATGAGTACTTAAATATTTTCTTGTTGAATTGAATCATAAAAAATAAAACAATGGTATATTTTCAGGTGGAATCATAATTATCGTATCATCGGTAATCATAACGCCATTTGATTTCATCCAAGTTATAACTTTTAAATAAAATTATTTGCATTGGTGTAACTTGTCAAGATCGATCAAAGCAAAGAGTTACATACTTTAAAATTTTTTAGGAACTAGACAAAATTACAGATTTGATGGGTTTTGCACAAATATTTATAAGTTTATTTTAACTGATGCTTTATTGTGATGGAATAGCAAACATTAACCTTACTAACAGCCTTAAGTCCGTATGTCTTGCAAAGTATTGCTGTAGGCGTTGAGATTTAATATACATATACACGTACTATAGATTCTCTAAATTAGAGAAGGTATATTTTTAAAATGCCAAATGATACAATATTAAATTCAGATACCAGAAAATATTACTACTTGTATAATAATTTGTACGACTTACAGATCAAGACCCTGTTGATGATTCTCATTGCACTCATCGAAAAAAAAATTTGTAATTTGTTTAACAAGCCAAGTCCCGTTGTAAGGTAGAGAATTTATTAAAAAGCGCATGTCAAGTAATCATTGAGCTTGATAATAAAGTGACATTAAAAAACAAAGAGCGTCCGATAAAATCAATTATCAATATTAAAAAATGTTTTGCCCACTGAACTGATTAGCCAATCTATGAGTGACGAAAGACGTTAATTGCTAATCAATTTGAAATGTCAGTTCCACACGTGTCACGTACATCTGTCCATATCCGGGTATATTACACTTCTGCAAATACGTAATGGAATAATTTACAGAAGAATAGGCTTCCGTGACGGAACCGCGAACGATTCCAGCCACATTTGTGATGCAATTTATGGGTAAAGGTGTGAGTATTCCATGAGGTGCGCATAGAGCAGTATATACGTATGCAAATATACGTACAGAAATACCCATATACACACACAGAACCATACATAAACGCTAAGTTCTCTTGCTCTCGCGCCTTTGCGCTTCGTTCGTCATGAATGCCAACCTCACCAGTGCAGTAGGAAGTCGCTTCTTTTAAAAGGAAAAAAAAAATCATCTCGTTCCTGCCATTGCCCCTGGCGGCGCTTCTCGCATCCTGCATACCGTCGGCAGCATTTATAGCAGCAGATACGCACATCAGCCCGTATATAACCAAACTTGGAAACTTCAAGCTTCCAAAACCCAATGGCCCTGTGTCAACTCCTCTCGTCATTGTCAATCCAGCCAGTACTTTTTTTCGGTCCTCACTCGAGATTAACGTCAACGCGGCTCGGGAATTGCAAACAGCCTTTCGAATTAGCCGCCGCATCCACTTCCCTCGCGTCCTTTCCAACGGTGCTCTTTATCTGTGAATCCATCGCAGGCCGTCCCATCGTTGGCTTTGTCTACTATTGAAAGGGCTTTCATTAACGGTCGCAGCTCGATCCCTACGGTTTATCCTATACCCAACCCTTTCCATTGCGTATTATTCTCACGTACTGCACATCGTCTATATATTTATACAGACACGCGATCGATCTATGGTTGTGCCGTGAGAGTGAGTATTATCGCAACGCGTAAGATTTCTGCAAGTTTCGAATCACCTCGCTCACGTCTTGAATGTATATAAATGACATCAAACTTATATTCAAGATATTCGTCTGTTATTAATTAATTTAGACACATAAGTGAGCGAACGGAAAGAGACTCTCCATAATTTCTAATAATGGAATCAAGCTCGAAACCAGCGGAATTCATAGATCACACTATTTGCATTGTTTAATACATGTATATCATTATACATATAATTACTACCATAATGTAATTATTGTGGAAGCAAATAATAATAAAAATTACATAATTGCGTATATATTGTATTTGAATGAAAATCAAATATAAAAAATAATTTATATAACAGATTACAGTTTTCTTTTACTCTCGCCTAATTAATTCAAAGCAGTTTTATATACAATCTGTAAATACTACATTAAGGGTAAGAAATCGATTGTTTGTTGCATTCTCTCAAACACTCATATTTCAAAAATATGAAGTTAAAATATTTTTATGAAATTTTAACAATTGACGAAGTTACGAGACTTCGATATGATCAGTGTCTAGATAGAAAATGATTCCGCGCGGTCCAGCTATGGCGAATACGTCGGACCTTCCTGAAAAAGACAGATAAAGAGTGCCATATAACTGCAAAATAACCCAGTAATATTAAGGAGAAGTTCCACGAAGAAACGGAAGGGCTCCTATATGGCCATGGAATAGCAGAATAAATGAAAGTCAAAATATTCAACTTCTGTCTACATGAAAATCATTTCTCAAATTTTAAATGCGTTTTTTTTTAAACTAGATTTGTAAAGTTGGTGGATAGTATAGCTCGGAAACTCGGAAATCATCCGATCGAAGTCAAATTGTTAAAATAATATTGTAAAACATATTTTTGCCGGGGATGAACCTATTCATACAGACTTTTGTAAACTATACTTTTTTATGCCCCCTAAAGACAATTTTCTAAAACGATACTTTATGGTAGCCGAGCTATAACTTTGACCATTTTTTTATTTAAATGTTCACAAAAGTTCATTCTTTAGAGAAAGGTGTCCTTTATAACATGTTTTTGTTTTTTGATTCATACAACATGGCGAGCATTTATCGTGCTCACAAGGTCGGCGCAATCTTTCAACCACGGTACACATTTATTTTCATAAGTCAATAAATAAATTTTTTGTTCAATGAAAAGATTCATGAAAATACATTAACGCATGATAAATAAAAAGTTTACCGACAACTTTCTTAAAAATATCTCAAAACTAATCCAGTTTATAAGACAACTGATAGAGTGTCTCCATCATCTCTAAATCTGCATATCAGGATCCACTGGACCTTTTATATTATACTCAGAGACCCCACTATGAGATAGAGTAAAATCCGCTTTCAGTTAGCTTGCTAATATCAAAGGACACATATATGTGTGTACAAAAATTTTCGTGAGCAAAATCTGTAGGAATTGAAAAACCAACTACTTAATGTTAGTGAATTCACTTGATTTCTTGCATGTTAAAATTACTTTCAAGTGATCCTTAAGTTCTAAATCATTTTTACTTCACACATTTACTCTTATTAATCATATTATTAAAAATTATGACATTTGTTACTAACTGTAAGATTTACAGTTCAAGAATTCAATCAAGTTTTCTTCTTTAATTATGTATAATCTTATGACAGTGTCCAAAATAAACTGTAGAGCAAAGAAGTTTCTCATGTGTTATGACTATGGGCTCATTTCAGTACATGTTTGTTCATATAATTCGCAAATAATAAATTTCGTGGGCATACCATTTTGAAACCACGATTACTAAACCACTAATACCCTACTGCTCCATATACGAATGGAATTTAATTCTTCACAAAATTTCAGTATAATTAGTTCTGAACTGCAGCTAAAATGTTGGGTTCAATCACACACATGTTTGTTTGTGACAAATATATCATATACTCCCATTTGCAGTCTTGCTTAAGAGCGAATCATATTTCATACTTGTATGTACAGACACGGCAAACCGAGTTGCAACTTTATCCTCGCATAATATAACTACATTATATAACTACTAACTTGAAGTTGCGGTCTGGATTATCCGTGTCTATCCTTATACGATGTTTAAAGCGAGAAATTTACAAATTCAAAAATCTGAGTGACATATGAGCAATCTTATTTGAATCAACTAAAATATTTTACGAAATTTATGTCTCTACACCGCTCAATTTTTTAATTATTGTTTGAAATTCATATTACCCATTAGTTACAATCGGAACTAATATATAGTATAAACTAATCTCATCACTGTGCATACATCCGTCTGTTAGTAAATTCGTGTTTTTCCTCTTTAGTAGATTTCCTAATATGAAAATAAAACAATTGCTTCTCATTGACTGAGATTTTATTAGAAGTAGTAGAAATTAAGTAGTAAAAATATCGTGATGGTAGTCTCTGCCCGAATCTTTTTTTAGCACCATTTACATATTTGAGCACGGACGCATGCACACAAATATCAAGTAGCGTTGTCTCCATTTAATATAATATAATAAACATCAACATCGTATGGATTCTTAATATATTTTAGTAGCCTCGAAAATTCCTGTCATACAATGCGTTTTTCTATTAACAATACAATACATAATAATTGTATAAACAGAATAATTGTATTCAAAGCACGTAGAAATATCTAACTATTAACCTTAAAATCCTACTTAGAGATATGGACAGCCTAGAGGTTGATTTTTCAGATGAATACTGAAATATTAGTAGGGATTAATGTTTAACATTTTAATCGATGTCGGAAATCATACACGTTACTAATGCATAAAACATATATATATAATTACGTCATTGCTTACGTTTTCGTTTACTGACATCTAATCGCTGATTGAATGTTGATATCTTTAAATTAGAGGTGGCTGTAATATAGGAATATGATGAACATATACTAGTTACTTTAAGAGCAATGAACAACTTTTAATGTTTCAATGCAAATTAAAAAGTGAATCTAATGCTGACGGCATATAGTTCTGAAAGTTAGCGAACCGACAATAAATACTCTGAATGCACTAATAATTACAAAGAATTTTTCTTCGACCAAATTCAATTATTTATCGGTCAATATTAGAAGTTTACACCCGTTTTACTAAAAACTTTCTCGTCTCCATATGTATATTTTTATAAAAATTTAAATAGTATAGAATGTAAAAGTACCAAATTTAAGGACGCCTTGTATATGTATACATATATAATTATATGTATGTCCTAAAGCTTGTTGAAGTACGTATGTCCGGCCATCTGAGCCGGACATAGCACCATAGTCAATCGGAATTTTAAATCAACGACCACGGATATTTGCCTGAAAAGCTTTCAGCCCGCAAATTATTCATGGTACGCGGACAAGAAAGACTCGTCGGGCCGAATGCTCTCTAGCGGCTCGGAAACGAAGTAAATATGCTCCGCTCCCGATTCGATCCTCTTGCTGCCTTCTATAGTTATCGTGTCGTCAATATAAAAAAAGAACTTAAAAAAACTAGAAGAACGCTGGAACAATTTTAGACATAATCGAATTTCGCACACACCCGCTTTATGTACTCCTTATTTTTAATTTGATAAAATTGTGCGTTTTTTATTCGCTTTTTAACATATTTTCATACGAAGTGAGTGAAAAATCTGAAGAGGTCATACTAATGGTGCATTCTGAATTCTCTGTGAACAGTGTGAGTACTACGAATTCATTACTATTTACAAGACTTGTATGAATTTGGAAATGCAACATAAAATGCTTCAATTTAACGATTGAAAATGATATCAATTACTTTCGATAACTTATTCAGATAACAGCATAACAATGGAAGCTGGTAATACGTCACGCCTCTTGACATTGTATATCCACGATACTTCTACTAGACAACTTGAAAGCTCAATTAACCAATAAAAACGAGTTCAACTTGAGGAAAACAATGATAGTAGGTCCTACGATGTAAATTGAAAGACATCGTTATTAGTTATCACCCTTATCATCAGCTAACGTACTAACAATGTGCTATAGTCATCAGGCACTCCACTAGACACCGTAGATTCACAATGCTGTCACTTGACAGCTTCAAACCACAATTCCCCTATAAGAATGCCCTTGGCTAACTCCCTTTGTACCATCTCACCACCATAATCACAACCACTTCTCGTCCATGCAGATTAAACTAGTCTGCTTGCACCCTTTCAAAAAATACACGTTCGCGACTCCTCATTCAGAAGGAAAATAATAATACCTACGTTCTACGAACGTGTACTGAATGTATACAATGAAATGCCTATCCGAAGCTTGAATGCACGGCCTACGTAGGTATAACCCTATAAATGCATATACATGTACATACAGTGCACTTTCGGCGATCACCTTGTTCGTATAAATTTAGTAATTAGTTGAAAAAAGTTGATTATTTGAAATTTCTGAGAAACAATGTGGTATAAAGTAACCTTGTTTGATAATAAAAAATATATGGTCATAAATCTTCTCCAATAATATTTAAGCGTGCCTTGTGAATGATATGAAATATTTCGTAGTATTTGAAAAAGCATGGTACGAATGATCATCTCCATCAGCTTCCTTAGAAGATTCTCATGTTATTGTTTATGGTAAATTATTTTTGCGAATTACAAAATCATACAATAAATATACCAGAAAGATGTAAGTCACTACTTTCGAAATCGCCATATAAACATTTAATATTCAAAAATGTTGGTACATTTTTTTATAATAAAGCTCTTTATTATGTATTCGGTATCTTTATTCGGTATTATTTATTTATTGACTGGTTATGAATTTAGGCTGTAAAACAAGTTCATTCTCCTAACTATATTTATAAACAACAACAATTCAGATAGTTTATAACTTCTAAATAACCCTATGTACGAGAGTAAAGGCTTGAGCACAGTTATCATCACGGAAATAAGCCCGATTATGGGCATCATGCCCACATACATAAACCCACAGTGGTGATACACATTCATGTCGTAATCCAGGTGGAATGACCAGCACATCAAACGCCTCAATGACGCTGCTGCTGCACTGTGTTTCCCGTTAATGTATTGGGTGTGTGCACATACGCACCCGAAAGCGAGTGTGTGGAGTTCAAGAGGGGGTGGGATGGCGGAAGGGGGAAGAGATAAGGGCATGTAGGAATCATTGACAAATACATATACACGTTACATGGCTTACGTAGAATGGCAGTTTGAGCATTTGTGGTTTCGCATGATGCAACGTGTGCGTGCGTGCGTCATATGTGCTTCTGAATGTGGTTGTGCATCGCACCACATAACGAATAGAACATAAATCTCGGGAGACTGGACATGCGTAGGTGGAGCCAGCGGTTCTCCTATTTCCGTTTGTCATATCACTCATATCATTACAATCTCAACATTTTTTCATTATTCTTTTGTAATGTTTACGTGACGATTTTAAATATACAATTTATGAATTCGGATTTGCAATATATTATAATTTGTCTATATTTAATTGATTTATTTCGTAGTGCTGTAGGTAAGGTATCGACTAATCGTGAATACGATTTAGATTGCTGAACAAAATTAAATATTTCAGAATTTTGCATAATCTGGTAAAAAAAAATAAACTTCATTGTCAAGATCGTTATGTTCTAAAATAGAATTTTTTTTCTGCAACATTGAATTTTCATTGTTACGTTTTGACTGTTCCGCTAAGATTTATATGTTAAATCTGATTGAACAATTGAATCAGCTAGAATGAGTTTGTATTAGTATACTGGAAAGTTGTTAACAATACACTGTCAACCGGTCACGAGTTGACTCATGATTTCACTTGCTTAGTTATTTCATTTCCACATTCAATTACGGAGTAATAGCCGGTGACATGAGATAACGTTTGCGTAAAATTGCTGGTCAACAATGTGTTAGGTTCTATAATAATTGTAAATAACATATAGTTTATATACATATATAATATGTAAAGATTCATAACTATCAAGTATTAACTTGATACTGCACATTACCCTTTTTACTGTTTAGAGGTTCTTATGTTTCTTCACTTAACACCTACCATAATAATTTTTTTGTAACAAATCCTCAAAGAATACCATGTAATGTAACGCCAGAGGGCACCTTAAATATTAATTTTTGGACAAACGACTATAAAATTACCTAAACATTTAAGATAGTGACGTCATAAGCATCTAAAATATTTTCAAGAAAGGAGAAACCTTTCAAAAATATTTTTGAGGAAGATTAACAGTGCCATCTCTCCTAAAAAAATATTAATATAATAGGGATAAGGCGGCCTTTTCTTTGAGCGTTTGTGACAAAAATTGTTGCATCTAGCTAGTACGAATGAGTATAAGACTTGTGTGATTGATGCACTCGCCTAACGCCTCGTGTGCTTTAACTTCACACTCATGTCTAATACTCATTCGTACTAGCTATATAAAATACTATATTAATAAAGTTTTTATTGATTGCGAAGTAAAACTCAGTTCATTGAATGTAATTAAACATTTAATTGGACTGATCAAGTATGTTCGTGAAATACTGTACAGAATAGTAAATATATATTTTAGTTCTCCGATAAAACGGGATTCAAGCCAGCTACACAAACAAGCGCTTTATCTGAACCAAACTAACAATTCATTGTTGGTCAACACCTACGGCCAGAGTGTGCGCAAATAATTGATTGTATTTCAGTTGCAAATTATCAGTTCGGTAGTGAGCTTTGCGAAATATATTGTATCTTCTTTTGGAGAGTTACCAATCCAATCTAATCTAATCAAACTCCCCTGAACTGACATAACATAATATAACATAATGTAAACTTAATACGTAATCCGTCCGAGAAATCACTCCTTCGGGGCAGTCCGCAAAAGGACCGTGTCGAACAGTACAACGAGGACCTATTAATTATTTCAACTTTAATCAACATTAGAAATACCGGTCATGGTCACTACAGTAGTACTTACTATGGTAAAAGTCGGCTGTCAAGGTTTCAATATGAATGAAGTCGATAAGTAGTTTTCTCTTTTAATTTTTTTACTTCTTTCTTATTGTTTTGGTTTGATTCCTACGTATAAAGTTAAATATACCAGACATTTTTCATTGATTTATAAGTAACAATTGGTTACAAATATAACTTGAATTTGTCATAGGTAATACTGGATTCATGCATAACTTGACAAAGTGAATGTAGTTACTTAGTTCCTGTATAGTGAGATTACCATAGAATTTTGGACGCGCTTACTTACATTATATACATACGTTTGTACTAAT
Organism: Cephus cinctus; assembly: GCF_000341935.2. Taxonomy (NCBI): domain Eukaryota; kingdom Metazoa; phylum Arthropoda; class Insecta; order Hymenoptera; family Cephidae; genus Cephus; species Cephus cinctus. The sequence continues at coordinate 63,130 of NW_014333436.1, forward strand.
AAACTAGCGTCATTGATTGCAGTTCACAATGCAAACTTCAACTGGTTATCTCGATGACCTATAAGTTAATTGTGATAATCACAATAATAATGAATCGATTACTCGATTTCAAATAAACGGGTGTCATTTCACAAATTCGGTGTTTCGCAAGTTTTCAATATATCACGTTGTTAATTGAAAGGGAATGACTGGTTAATAGATTTTTCGTAATTATTAAAATTTTCTAATTTGTACAATAACGCAACAATTTTATAAAAGAATTATATACATATAGTATGTTAAGTGGTACAATTTCAGTATAGGTCCTCGAGTAAGTATTGAAATTAATGGCAATCATTTCGAAATTTTCTCGTTCAAAGTCCCGTAAAGGTCAACACATTGCACATCGTTGAATTTATTTTTCCTTTATGAGCTACAAAACTGTTAATAAATATGTTGATCCATTTAAAAAATACCGATGACCTTAAAAATTCGAAAAAAAATTAACTAGAAAAGAATTTATGCTAATCAAAGTATCAACCCCTTTGTACCGAATCATTTTTCTTTAAGATATTTCCCCTATCATCAAAGGCAACCGTGATATTTAAAGTGGTGAAGTTTGGTGAGACACCCTATATATTAATACGCAATAATGATCAAAATATCACTATCATCCAGCCGCGATTTGAAATAAAGAACAATGCAAAGATAACGAAAGTGATAAATGTGAGACTTTTAATTACATTTCACTTCGTGCATAAATTTTCTTCATCTATATTTTAATCAATTCGAAACGGTCGAATCATAAAATTCTGTAGTCACAAGTTTATTCTAAATTAAATAGCTTGCTCTCAAGAGCAACTAGTAGCTGAATTAGCGATGCTTGGTCACGATTGAAAAAGGGTTCGAGCTTGGACCAATCATAGCTGGCAAGTCTTGGTTTTCAACGATGGATCAAACTTGTTAAATTTCTCAACAAAACCTTGGCCCAACGCCGGCCCGAGACTGAGCCCATATCAATGTATTAAGTCTCAGTGAAACCTTGGATCAATCTTGGTCCAAATACGTTTGCACGGTTGGTGATTGAACCTAACTTTGTGACAGCACGTGATTACTAACAGTTATTGGCATCAAGTTTATAATATTGCTATATAAAAGTTGTTACATTTGAAAAAATGTATAAATCACGCGCTGATAGACATTTCATTAAAAAAATCATGTACAACATAAATTGAAAGTGGTGCTAAAAATGTTAAAACTTTCTCGCACAGTATTGTGCCGCCATGATTTTCCCTAAGGACTACGATTAAACAAAGAACATCCCAATGGAATAGACGCAGACGCCTCATGACTACTCTTGAACATTGATTTCTCCATTACCGTACGGTGAATTGTGTTCATCTATTTACTTCACGCGTCTCAGATGGCTTGCCACCTATATATTTTAATTGCTAACTTTTACGAAAATCAGGGACAACTGGACAAGAATAATCGATTTTTTCCTCATTACCTCAATTTTGGCTAACTTTAATAATTCATATCACTTAAACTAGACGGTAACCATTTTTTTTCTTTGGACCAATTGGCACAGCAGATTGAGTTTTTTTTTCATAAAAAGACATAGGGTTAACTTTAGATCATAACTCTATCATACTATTTTAAGGAAGACCTGTACATCAAATACCTAAAACATAATACTTAGGACTTCTGTTTCAAATAGTTAAGCGGTCAAGGTGGGGGATTGTCAATTCAAGGGTCCCAGGATCAATCCATACTATCGGAAGGAACAATTTGAGATCGGTTAAAAAATTTGAAATGGCCAATAAAGGCATCACAGAAAAAAAACAGCATTACAATGTGAGAAAAAAATATATATATTTCTAAGTAAAATGTTTATTTTTTGTCTATCGAACCAATGTTATTGGGAGAACCCTAATAGATATTCCTTATGAAAATCAAGGGCCCGTCAAGGTCCTAGTTTCTAACTGACGGAGTTGAGAAACAGACAGGCCCTAAACTTGCCAAAGAAAAGTTGTAGTGGGAATCTTAGTTATCGATCCAACTCCAAGCATGGCCCAATCCTAACTCAAATATGGTTATCAATATTGGGTCACGAGTGGCTAAAAATATTGGCCGCGTCAGAAACGCTGTTATTTCAATATTGGATTGAGACTTATATGTCAGAGTTTAGCCAGAACTTGTCAGTATTGGTCTAAACTAGCTCAATTTTAAATGGTTGGCTGGGAAAGAAGAAAATGAACTGATTTTGACTTTTTAGTTACAATACTTCGTGCAAGATTCGATGAAAGGTGTTGATTAAGAGCAGCTATGTCGACGTTACGCATCAACCGACCACTTCCCTCGTTAACCCTACAATGGTGCACTTCCGGGGGGGGGGGTCAGGTAATGATACCCTAGGGTAACGAGTAATCCCATGTCTTTAATAACGTTTCTTGCTCTTCGTAATTGCCTTACATACATTGCATACAATTCATTTTCTTCGTCTAAAAATAACGAAGAGATTGATTTGAACGTTGTTTTGATATAAACCATTTAAATTAGTGAAACCCCTATTGAAAGATATAGGAGACGCCAAAAAATCACAAAAATCATGTTTCTCAAAAAAAAAATGATAACTTTTCTTTATTTAATATAAATGAAGATTTCAGAAAATGTTTTAGAGGGGAGATTTTGGAGTATCAAACAAAAAATGTAGAAGCTCTACCCCATGAAACAGTATAATCATTTGATCATATGAAAATAATGGAGAAATCTCATTGTAGAACAAATGGTTTCTCTCTTCATCCTCAAAAAATTTCAGTATGCATGATTTATAGCAAATCAGCTTTTTTCTCAGACGTAAAGGACGAGACTGATGGACATTTCATTTTAATTTAATACATTTTAAACAACAAATAAGAAGTAAATATAGGGAAAAACGAAAGAAATTGAATAGATGTTATCATTTTTCCAACATTTCAATGTTTCTTTAGAAAATATTTATTATGAATTACAAATATAGGCTTTTTTATTTTATACTTATTTTATAAAAACATCATAATCGCCCTCCTCGGATTCGGCGTCAAACTGAATAAGAATGAAGTCTTTCTCACTTTCCCATGGTTCGGCTGTGGCTTTTTCTTCACATCTGCTCAGCAGACAATTGAAGGCACTGTCAACACTTCGTAAATTATACTGCTGCATCGTAATCTGTTAGAAAGTTCTTACATTAAAATATTATCTTTCATATGTATAAATACAATTTTACCACAATTATTAAAAAAAAAAAGACAAACGTGCATCCATTATGAAATACGACGATAATTTAACGTACAGCTATTCGAAAAAAAATAAAAACCAAGTAGAAATGCAAATAAAAATAGAAAAATAGTCCATGCTTATACAAACATAAAAAAATCTTATTTTTAATCGAAAATAAAAAAATGTACTTACCGATCCAAAACGGTATAAAAATAGTAAGTACACTGTGTAATTTTATTATTCCACACTGCATACATGTCATTGCACTATAAAGTTAAGATGTAACTATACGCGCTACCCACCTGAGAGGATGGATAAAGGATGGATGTATTACCTAACCACTTGTGGTGCACAAAAATTATCGTTTTCCTTACTGAAGATGAAAAGTAAATTCGTCACAATAACTAGTTATCCCAGAGTACCATCCTAAGATTAATATGATTCTCGCTATTTCGATTATTTCAAAGATTTCACGAACAATTGTTATATAATCTTAAAAGAGCCGATATATTTTAGATACAGTTGAATATTGCATTGATATCAAATTGACCTGTTGAAAGGTGGAAGTAAGAAACTACACAGCAAGTCATTGTAATAGTGTTGACTATAATAGACTTACAAATAGTAGATAGAGGAACTTCTTATATTTGCTTTTCTGTTATTATTGGTTCCTTGTTGTCATTCAGTTGAAAGCTTTTTTTGCATTACAGCGCATTTATGATACTGCTCTCTACAAAAAATAGTTATCTATATTCCTCTCACTAATGGGCTATAAAAGAATAAAATAAATCATACCTTTTGAAATGGCTGATAATCATTAACAACTCACCTTGGAATGTGATAATGTACATTCTGAGTTGTCATTCTACTAACTTATTTCTCATTAATTCATACATTTTGTAATGTTAAGTTTCCAGATAGGAACTCTCAATATTGACAAATGCACTAACCCTGGTCCAGTTTTGAAATAATATACTTCAGCATGCCAAGATTAGACCGAGCTTGAGCCAAGCCTTTGAATCCAGGACTTGGGCCCCTAGCTTGAACTAAGCTTTGGCAACCCAAACTGACCCCCAATACGCAGACAGACCTTAGAAACCTCGCCTTGAAAACTCAAGCTTGGAGCAAGCTCTATTCTTCTGATCTTTTATATAATTACGTCTATCACTTGCCAAATTCTACCCGAGCAGAAACTTGGTCAAGCATACTTGATATATTACCCGGACCTGATCGGGTATCCATAGAGAGCGTCTTATCAGGTAGATCCAATGTAACCCCGATTATTGCTTGATTAGGTTTATATAAGGAATGCCTGCTGGAAAAGTGAGAACTTTGTTCATTATCGTCCTTATCAGGGTTGGATATTGTATATTCCATTACGCGTAATGATACGAGAAAAATTAATATTACTATATTATTAAATAATTTGTTTGAGCAGCATCTAAAAACATTTATGTATAAGAATATTGAATCACAACCCACAACTAAATAAAAATGTGTACACTGCTGATGTACCACTTCCTAGCATATTCTCTGAAGTTCTTAATCTTCCGTTGACACTTACCTCTAGCCACGATTTTGACACATCAATTTGTTCCGGATCATACTTCATTCACCTGCCATTAACAACCCTTCGGTCGAATTTTATGGAAAAAAAATTAAGAATACCCTTTCGACACTTCTTAATGTGTCTGCATCGTGCAATTCGGAAAATATAAAATTAAATAGTTTAAATAAATTATTGAAAATTGCCAATTTAGGAAAAGTGAGCAGTGTACTAAAAAAATCATAACTTTTTTAATTCTCAATATTTCAGATTTTGATGGACAGACCTTGAATATATCTATGATTGATGAAACCTTTTTTAAACGCGTAGCCCTGAATTTTGCTGTAAACAGCGGAGTACCAAAGTCTGGTTTTGCGAGTTCGTTTTCGAGAAAACGACATAAAGCATATGTATGCCCCGTAAACAGAGATTTCATATCCGACGACGAATATGAGCTGCAAAGTTACGAAGACTCAAAACCTCAACTCCCCTCCTTGAACTTCCTGCTGTACAGTCAATCTGGAGACAGCTAAGGCTACAAATTTCATCCTCGAATCCGTCATCGAAACCTTTTACTTTCGCTTCAAATTTCACCGTAGTTTAGACGCCGTCCTTTTCGCGATACGCTAGACCACTGGCTGTTCAATCATCAGTATCTCCCTCAATCCGATCCTAACCATCAATTCTAGAAGCGATTCAGAGTATTCTGAATAATTATTATTTGTTCTGAATTTTGGGATTTTTGACATTGATATTTTAATTTTTGACTAATTATCTACTTGCATGTACCCTAGTAGAAACTCAATTATGAAAATCGAGAGCCCACCGAGATCCTTGCTAATCCTATGATGACTAAGTGGGTGTCTGGACGGGCATGTCTGGATTTAGCAAAGAAAATTTCTGCTAAAGTATTTTCCAGCATTACAGAAAAATTTTTATAATTTTAATCTATACGTAACGCCATATATCAGATTTCTAGTTGTGAAACCTAATAGTAAACTATGCAAGCGATAACTTTTGCAATATAGTTTAGAAAATTCATCTGTGAAAGAAATGATAATTATATATTTTCTAAATTCCATTTCATATTAACGTCCTTTCATGAATTTATAACAACGTTTACTTCCTCCTTCTTTCTCAATGAGGAAAAGAAATTTCTTAATACATAATCACATATTTCAATATAAATGAATACACTTCCGAAAGACCTCCACCAAATAGCACGTAAACCATTTACATACATAATTTTTAGGCCAAAGTGACTTAAGATTCCAAGTTTCAGGAGCAATTCGTGTTTTTCTTTTTTAATAATTTTTAATCAGAAAAACCTAACAGGCAACATAATAACACTGAAAACAAAAGGAAAAAACGCAAACAGACAGCGCCATCTGTCGGCATAAAACAGTAATGGGCGTGCGAAGACGACGACGACGGAACTAAAACTGAAAAATAATCCAATCGTCCCTCGAGTACACGTTTATAATGTGATATATCTCTGTAACGATCAATTCAGAATATTTAAGATTAGGATCAATGTAATCATTAACTTCATGTAATCTATAGCCATTCGTCAAATGTTAGTTTCATTATTCTATTATCTACGTTAACACATAAAGGACGAGTGGGTTCGGGTAAACAGTCTTGGTCTGCCGCTCTCCTGTACCGCTGATTATCTATACGTAGCGCAAGACTCTACCGAGTTTCTTGATTATTTTCATTTAATGAGTGTATCGACATTTATACGCATCTAGATGCTATTTCAGAGCAACTTATAAAATTTTCTAAAACACAAGTAAAAATATTTATCGCTACGCAAAGGATTATCTAAATTACAACTCGTTTCGTATGATATCTGCAATCGACAGTCCGTCTTTCTGGAAGGACCAAAGACAAGGTTCGAATTCGGTGCTAAGAGTAATTCCATCAAGAGACAGTTGTGTGAGTGACTGAACATTTATGCGGCTACGTTGGCGTCGCCCTAATCAGCACTTCGCCTCCGCAAACACTGATGAAAAATTCTCCGTTGAGATATCCATTCCTCAGTCCCCACTCTCCTGGTCGTACAATATCCTTTCTTCTTAAGGACGCGAAAAATCGAAAAGTCCGCCCGAGACGAATGAGAAGGCCGGAAGTAGGATGGGGTAGCGGCTTCGAGGGTCGTCATTGGTTCATGGGGTCGAGAACGGGGAGAAAGAGACGATTGAAAACGCGAGAGAAAGTGAGATAGAATGAGACAGAATGAAAAAGAAAGGAAGGCGATTCTATTGAAGCATGGCTTAACAATCTATCTTTTCAGTGCGACGCTACTTCGTTCTTTTAGATTCCTTTCGGTTTCTATCGGCTTCTCCATGATATACATACATATATATATATATTTTAGTACTTTGTACTATATATGTATATGATATATATGAAGCCGTCTCGCGAGCTTTACACCTTTCTCACTTTCACAAAACAGCGTAATGATATATGAATATATAAATATATAAATGCCATTACTCTATTACTTACTTTGTAGTGGTGTTAGGGATAAAAGCAAGAAAATAGGAGAAAGTTTATAAAAAACCAAGATGAATAAATGTTGTATTATTCAAGTTCCGCAAAAAATTCTTAGCAGAAATGAAACCCGATCTTATAGGTCTTTTATTCATTTCCTTTCTGAATTGGAATGTATTAAAATTACATTATTCTTTGGAATTATTTCAGAATCATTGATATTTCATAGAATGCTTATTATTACTGTGGTTCTGTTGTATGGCATGCAGACGTTACTACAACCGTGCAAGTTATGCAATTTCTTGATTTTGTTATTTTATTATAAATTCTTTTTCACATAAATTGAAAAATAAAACATAGTACGGGCGGTAATGAGGAACCGGAATGAGCGGGCTTATTGTCAGTCTACGACCAATCGAAGGCGGAACTTAATCTCGCTCCGGAAATTGCGGGGCCTAAGGTTCGCCCACGTCAGATCAAGATATCAAGACGGTGAAACTCTATTATAGACGGGAAATAAATAACTCCCATATGTCGAGAGAATACTACAAGCGTATTCCATCTTTCTTTTAAAAATATTTTTTACACTTTTCACTAAATTCTTAGTTCACGGCACAGGGTATAATTGATTATCAGTTTTCTTTATTTTTTTATCGTCGACAACTCTTGACACTCCAATCACCATAATTAACAGCTTCGTTCGATGAATAATAATATTTCACGTAAATACAAATGATCGAGCATTTCAACATTTCTGTTCTATGCTCTTTGTTATTTTTTCACGCATCGAAGGACCTTTGTAGTGTGAACTTGCGAAACCGTGAGATTCGTTAAAACTCGTATTTGACATCACTGCCCAATTAATTTGCAGACAAGTATAAATATTCATTCTTATCGAAGTGATTGTGATACGTAAGCATCAAAGGATCTATTCAAGTGTACAAGAAATAATATACAAATTCAAGTAGTCAGAGATGTACAGGGTGTCAAAATCCACATATACGGACCACACAGTTGCATTTTTGGGATGAAACTGAATAGTACCGTATAGAAAATAATTCAGATCGTTAATTTGGGCCTAGCTATATTTAAGATTCTTTAACAATATCCGGGTCCTAGTTAATGCAGGTATGGTGGATCAAGTTAGGATTGTCACACGTTATTACGTAGTCCCACTTTGGGGCCATTATAGGTACTAATCACAGTACAGATATAAGTTTGAATTCCCGTCTAGTGGCACAAAGATACAGACAATTTATTAGATTGTTAACGTTTGTTAAATCACATCGAACATACAATTGACGTAATGGCATAATTATGTAATTGCACCGAAATTTAAAAAAAAAACGGTATGTGCAGTAAAGAATCATAATGTTCAATACTATGATTAATTTTCATATTCTATTTATTCGTAAAACTAATTAGGAAAATCACGCTGAAAACATCATCGATGGATACCAAAGTTCTAAGTGGCTTCCTGATTAGCGTTACGGAGGAAATCCCTGATACTTTTAGCACAAAAACTCAACTAATTTCTAACTCCAGCTTAGATAGGCATTAAAGAAAAAGCCTACATTAAATTAATATACATTCTTCGATAAGACTCAGCTTGGGTCTAGTGAGACACTGGTAGGGGAAATTCTTATTGCGGAAATCCTGTTAATATCTATGAGAGACCTATATTTGATTTGGGCAGCTCCGATAATTTTCTACACGGGAAATTAGGCTATAAAAAATTTGATCCGGCCAATAGTTTTAAAGATGCTAAATTTAAAGTTTACCAATCACCTATTAGGAGCCAGTGACAAGACGCCTAAATTAATATTACACATGCAGATCAGTGCTGCATGTATAGTTCATGTGTAACTTGTACAGCTCTGCGTGGTTCAAATGCGGCTGGCATTCTATTTATTTAATCATTAACGAGGGGAATTCCTCTTCTCTCAATCGATATTGCATTTCCAATTTCATCAATATCGCTGGCTGCCAATACATGGTTGGTAACCTTGAACTTGTACAACTTTGAAACTAATAATCGGTTCAAATTTTTACTGCCCAATTTAGTATCAGGTTCACCTCTAGAATGCAATAGTGTGTTCATTGTATGCAAATTTTTAAATATCCTGTATACTATTTGTATAAAAAACTATGTGGGCAAAATTATACTCAAAGAGAAATCGTTTGACCGAGGATCCATTAATAGTAGACCATAAGATCACAGTAATGGGATTACGCTTATATGAGTTCTTCTTCTTCTTATTCTTCTGTTGGCTTTAACTTCTTGACAGTTTGAGTACCAGGCTTAGATCGATTGAAAGTATATATATATATATATAATAATATATAGAGTGGAATAAGGAACGGCTAGAGGTAGTACCGTTTTACAGTAATATGGTGCATAGTTTAATGAGTCACTGAGTGCTTGGCAAATGGCGTTCAGTCTGCACCTTCATGTTAGCCTGACATAACCAGCAATACTTTTTTTTGTAAATGAAAATATGTACTCATATAAAGATCTATATCTCCAAATTACTGAATTCCTTACTTCTTATTTTTTTAAATGTCTGGCGTAGAAGACTATCATAGAAATGTTGACAATACTAACATTTATCAACAGTCATATTTACCTGAATTGCACAGTTTACTTTTTGTTTATAAACCTTTATATTACAACACTAGATTAATGACCTAACGTAGGTAGCACATGCAGCACCACATAGCCGTTCACGCACCATGGAGGTGTTATTTATTTTAATTTTAAAGGCAGGTTAAAAAGAGTATAAATAAATGTAAGTGTGCGTGAAACTGTAATATACAGGTCAGACCATCGAAGTACCGATAAAATTGCTGTCATGTTTTCTGAATCGTAAAAAGGCATGGTACTTACTATAAAAGCATGTATTAGATGCAATATATATGTATATACATTGATACTATATACCGAATATTTGGTACATCTTATGTGTACATATACGATACATGCACATGTATATACTTATAAATTAGATGTCGTTCGTTATGATAGAGCTATTTTTAAAATTTCAATTTTTCGATACTTTTGATTTTTCTACTATGTTCATTGTTTGTTTTATATAATAACTGACTGATAGCAGAATTTGTGTCAGAAAATTAAAAGAATAGTATGAGAAACGTATGAGAACAAATATGGTATTGCATAAGGAAAGCAAATACAAACATAGAATAATTAAAAAAGAATGTAGAGCGTTAAAAGACATCCTTCGTTACAAAGTCTCATTTGTGCATTATCATAAGTATGCTTTGCACTTGAACAAAAAGAAAAAAAGAAAATTCACGAAATTCAGATTCAAGCATATGAGCCGTTTATTTTGAAAGTGGCCTATATATTATATAATATAATACTGGATCTGTGAAGAAAAAATAAATTGCGCCAACTAACATGGCGGCAGTTGGGAATCTTTGAATAGTTACTAGATCAAAGTACCTTCGTATTTTTCAGAACACTTTGAAAGTTCAATTTGTACTGTATCAGATAGAAAAAATGTACTGAGAAAATCTATCAATATTAGTGATATTCCTAGATATTGAGAATATTAAATACGTAGTATATTGAATATTTAAATCAATTGGAAATATTACATAAATATCATATATGTTATTTAAATATATGTATGTATTGTCACGTAAGGTTCATGGGGACTTCGATTTCTTCGATTACTAGAGTTCCAAGTACTAACCGAGCAAAATATCTTAGAAATTAATAAACAGGGAATCTTTTACTAGCAATAATAATACAAATCCTCAAGATGGATTTGCCTGAAAACTGTAAATGTATGAATTTGTATGAATTTGCTAAAAGAAAATCCAAGCAGCATTCTCATTTTCAATTATACCCGGAAAATACAAATTATTAACAGTTACGTATTGGCAGTGTTACAATTTCCTACTCACATATTTATTTAATACAGTTAAATTGTCATCCATCTTTGAGTAGAAAATTTTAATATTGCCAACATGTAACTATTACTTTATGTTTGCTGGATATACCCAGCATATTATATAATATATATTATAAAGTCTAGTATCACGAGATAAAAATTTACAACATAAATCTTCATGATCTTGGCGTACTTTAGCAGATCCGCATCGGTCAGCGCCCGGCGTGGTAGTTTCACTTCAAGTTTTTTGACTTCAGATGAAGGCCTAGTCCCTTTTTGTAGGGTTTCAAATACATTCCTTTGCCTAACGCGATGGCTTCCATTGTCTCGTTGTGCCTCTGGCTTTCCTTCAGTTCTTTCTTGCTTGCATTCGCATCGTTCACGGCTTTGGCTATACCTGCAGCTCCGCCAGCCAACGCTCCAGCGGCGCTGAGACCCGCAAACACTGGGACGAGAAACGGCAGGAAGCCTCCGACTTTGGACGGTACGGGTAGATGCGCGGTGTTCGCACGTTGCGCTTTCCACCTGCTCGTTTGACGGCAGCTTGTGCACCCTTGAGAGCAGATCTGATAGCTACTCCTGCATCGTTGCTAGGAATCATCGATCGTTTGGCTTCCTCGATGACTTTCCTCAGCGTTACAGTCTTTGGCTTCCTTTTCTTCTTCAGTCCCATACCCAGTTTTGATTTGGCACCCATTAACGCCAGACTGAGTGCGCTGGAGAATGGATGGAAAAAAGTTAGCGGTGGTGAAGGAACTGCATAGACCTGCCAGGAGAAATTACCAGCGCCGGCACGTTGACGTCCGTGGATTGGACGAGACTTGGCAAGCGGATCTCGTTAACATGTCAGCGTACGCCAGAGAGAACCGCGGATACAGGTATCTGCTCACCGTCATCGACATATTTTCAAAGTTTGCTTGGGCCGTGCCCACCAAGAGCAAGAACGCTAAAGACGTAACAGCAGCCTTGAGATCTGTACTGGCGAAGGGTCGAATTCCGAAGAAATTGCATGTTGACCAAGGCCGAGAGTTTTACAATTCCGAATTCAAGGATCTTATGCAAAAGCACGAAGTCAAGACCATACTTAAACGACCAAAGTTTAAAATCGGCGACAGAGTACGAATCAGCAAATTTAAACACATCTTCGAGAAGGGCTACACACCCAATTGGACAACCGAAATTTTCACCGTAAGTCGAGTGAAGAATACCGATCCGGTGACGTACAATCTCAAGGACTACCAGGATCATTCCATCGAAGGCGGCTTCTACGAGCATGAACTTACCAGCGTCAAATATCCCGATATATATCTTGTGGAGAAGATACTGAGGAAACGTGGAAACAAGCTATTTGTGAAATGGTTAGGGTTCGATGGTTCGCACAATATTTGGATCGATAAGTCGGATTTGTAGGCTTCACCGAGATGGGACAAGGTATGGAAATGGATAATTTTTTTCAGAAGAAGAAGACAATGTATAAAGAAACTATTATACATATTTTTTCTCATTTAGTACATTATTATTAATGCTGCTGCTGCTGCTGCTGCTGCTGCTACTACTGCTACTTCTATTGTTGTTCACATTACTGTAAAACCAAACAATTTTTGTTATAATCAAATTAAAATTAGTGAGAAAATGAAAGAGTGAAAAATACTTATAATAATTTTTCGATGCTTACCTTATAATCTTCTAAACCAAGTTTGATTGTTGTGACTTCTTTTATGGCTGTAACACCATTAATATCAATGACACATGTCACCTAGTTCAGAGCGCTGCTCATTCGTAAGGCATTTTTTATCGCGATACGAGTACTTTGTTCTAATCCATTTTCTAGCCATTCGACGGGAACGTAAACGTATGGAAATAGTTCAACGTAATAACTTTCCTCTGCCATTTTTGAACTGAGTCGTAGCAGTTGCAAGCGTCATTTTTAAAGCGTGCTCCCTACCTCTACCTCTCTATGTGACAAAGAGTGTGAGCGACTTCTGAGAATTATTTATTAAGATAACGCATAGAAGGAACAATCCAGATGGTTAGGAGCTGGCGTTGCATTGAAGGATCAAGTGATATGCAATAACGTAAAGCACACGTTGTCTTTATTTTCAATTTTTACATTTGTACATGTTTATTATATACATCTTACATTCTATAACCCCACGGTAGGGTGTCGGTCGTACCAGGGAGAATGACCCTCTTGTCGTCATTCCAGCTCAGTGCTACTTATCTCTGTTGTACGTTATGAACTTTATGTTTTCTACTTTGAATTAAATTTTGACATTTCATTAAATTTTGATGATGTAAAAGACATTGAATATAATCATCAAAGGTAATTGTTTTCAATGTGGAGG
>NW_014333437.1:0-833 GCF_000341935.2 Cephus cinctus
TCCCGAACGCAAAATGGCTACTTTATAAATTACCTCGGTGTGAACGCGAAAATGGACAGGACAGGGAGAGGGCACGGGGGTTTTCCCAAAAAGGGCGCAAGATACTTAACTTGGGGCGCACGCAATATACCACGGGCCTCGAGTAGGTGGGCGGAAGGCCCGTCGCAAATACAATAAAAGCTAGAAGAATGTCGGACCACGTGGGTCGACTCGCGGTGTCCTGAAGGGACTTACAAAAATCTAATAAGCAGGTACTAAGGGGGTGATAGGGGAGGGATGGCTAATAGGGAAGACTCAATCACTCAAAAGTACTCACTCAAGCAATCCACGCGCTCGATATAATCCAAAAAAAATGGTGGTGATAGGGATGGGATGGCTAAGGGAGAATTCAATCACTCTGTACTCACACAAGGCGCTCTTCACACTGTAATCCCAAAATCACAATATTCGTTCACTACTTCCACTCAATCTATTCGCTTTACTCGCTCACAATTTTTATGCTCTATATTCTTCCGCTACCTGGCTCGAAGTGGCTAAATTTCCGGTCGTCCGGGTCCTCGTGGCCTTCAGGGCCTCGCTGATTGGTGGTGGCTGCTCCGCTGAGAGGGCTACGCGCTTCGGCATTGGTTGGCAGTTCCGGCATGGCAGGGCATTGGTCCTTTTCGAATTTGCCGTGTTGTCGGGCCTTCCAGGGCCTCGTGTCGGCGGTGCGGCGCTGGCTCTGCCGGCACGCGTGTGGGCTGCGCGCGCCGGCCAAGATGGCGGCCTCCAGGCCTGTCAAATCCTCCCGGGCACGTCCGCGGTCTCGGAGGGAGAGGGCTCCGCCGCTGTCA
>NW_014333437.1:1759-2801 GCF_000341935.2 Cephus cinctus
ATTGCTAAGTTTTTAACACCTTGTGTAATATCTGGCATATTTATACTAAATGATTTCTACAAAAATTCTTGATCATTTTTATATTTTTCAAACATAATATCACCTTTAATATTAATAATAATCATTAAGTGATTAAGCTAACAGCTTTAACACAAGGTACCTATGCTAAATATTGAAATGGTCACACTAAATTTCAATGAAGCAAAGCAAATATAATATTTTTCTATTTAGGTTAGGTTATATTTGATAAGGTATGTATGTTATACATTAAACAATTGATGATTCATTAAATAACGATAACTTTTTACATGTTCTGGAGGTAAGCTAACATACTAGAATATTTAACAAAAACACATATGTGATTTTCTTTCAAAAGATATTTTAATTGTTTGAGTAATAATATTAATGAAAACAATGAGTTGGAATAAAAGAAAATAATTTGTTATATAAATATGGTTTAACTGTATATTATGATTTTAGTAATTATACATTTATTGAAATATTAAATGATACAGCAATTAAATATCAAGTTAATTCATGGTTATATTACTATATCTATTTTTATCTTATAACTGAGTAAATATATCCATTTCTTTTTTAATTACAGTAGTATATTTTTATTAAATTTTACTTTCTCATAAAGTTGTATATGTTCCAAGTCCTTGTGTCATTGAACGTAATTCAGTAGCATAACCAAACATTTCAGATAAAGGCACTTTAAAAAATATTTAGCATTATTAATTGCAATATCATTAGTACCGGTATCAAAATCGTTGAGTTAAACCATTAAGTTTTAATTTTACACCAAGTATTAGGGGTTTCACCCCTAGTTGCTTCGCAACCTACCCCAGTGGGGTTTAAAAATTCTACCAAATAAAAATAGCAATAAAAGCATTATTTCTGATCGTTTTTCTGATTCAACTTTAGCATTTGATTTTAATGTCTTGAGCACTTTGATGACTTCATCAATTGAAAAATAATCTTCTACATTATTTACAAAACTATTGCTTACATTAGAAATATGTATTAGTCCTGTGTAATT
>NW_014333437.1:3700-17816 GCF_000341935.2 Cephus cinctus
CTACGCACTAGCCTGCGCTATGAAGTTAGGGACAAAAGTTCTGGAAAATTCCTGGAGGATTGCATCAGCGATGCTGCACAATTCTGCGAGATAACGTTCGAGGTCAAACGGGCTGAGGGCTCACGTCCGAGACCTGCACGAACGTGCACGAGTCCGTCGAAGCTTCTGGATGGCTTTCCGGGATGGGGGGCAAGGGGCTGTCTCAAAACGTCGCGCGAGAGGACCGCCGGCTCTGGGAGCGAACCTTCCCGACTTAGCACGGACACGAACCGTCGAAGCTTCCAGAATGATCTAGAAGGTTCTACAATGTTCTAGAAGGTTCTCGATCGTGCGTAATTCCCGGAATCGAGCGCAAAATTCCCGGAATGTGACGCAAAATTCCCGGAATCGAGGGGTCTTGGTGACGTCACTTCCGGAAATCGTACAGCTCACGACGGCAACTTAGCACGGACACTCACCTTCGAAGGTTCTGAAATGTCGGTATATGTCGGTTACAGGTCTCCTGGTCCAGAACCCCCAAACTTATACTACTACGGTCCTTAAAAATAGAAAGCGAATCAGTATCCCGAACGTGAGGTGGAAGGGAGTTCCATAAGAGAGCAGCCGAGACGTGGAAAGAATGCCGATAGAAAACAGTCCGATGAGCAGGAACAACGAGATCACCCTCCCTCCTCACGGTGCAGTGACCGGCGCTGGAAACAGAAACGGCAGAGGGCGTAAGATACGAAGGAGTGCCGGTCCCAAGTATCTTAAAGGCAAGAACCGCGAGGTGAAACAGACAGCGCTGTTTACACTTGAGCCATCTAAGTCGTAGATAAAACGGCGAAATGTGCTGGTCGAGCCTGACGTCAAATATGAAACGTACACAGGAATTCATTGCAACCTGGATTTTCTTTAAAACAGTATTAGCAGCACCACCATAAACGACACAGCAGTAATCGATGAGCGGGAGAATGAGCGCGGAGACCAACAGTTTCCTGAGGTCGACGGAGAGTGCCGCGCGATTTGCTTTTAGTGTGTATAGAGTCCTGCTGATACGTTTACATACACTGAGGGCATGCTCATTCCAGGAGAGAACATTATCGACAGTCACCCCGAGGTTCACAGCCGTGGAAACGAAAGAAATAATCGTATTGTTAACCTATAATCCTTGCAGGCAGTCGAAGTCGATGAGGTTAATATATCTGGAGCAACCAAGTATCAAACAGCGGGTCTTAGAAGGATTAAGGATGATGCAGTTTGAGTAGGCCCAGCTAGAGATAGTGTCAATATCACGCTGCACGATAGCGAGTGTGCTGGAGAGGTCGTCAGGCCTACAGTGCACGTAGATCTGCAGGTCGTTGGCATAAAGCATGTGCTTACAATATTTGATCGCACGAGAAAGCTCCCGGATATATAACGCGAACAACGTGGGCCCTAAGATGGATCCCTGCGGAACGCCGGACGTGACCAATGCAAAGGACGACGTCCGTCCATCCAGATCAATTATAGCCTGGGTCCGGCCACTGAAGTAGGACGCAAACCACCTGCGCGCTGAGACGGAGAAGCCAGCAGAGTTCATAGTTTGCAGTAGTTTACCATGACATATGGAATCGAATGCTTTGGAGAAATCAAAAAGAACAACGATAGAAATCATTCTTGCATCCGCTGCCGCACGAACATCATCAATGACTCTGATCAGGGCTGTCTGAGTGCTGTGGCCAGACCGGTATGCCAACTGCAAAGGGTCCCAACAATCATTTCCAGATAGAAAGTCGACCAACTGAGCGTTGACAATACGCTCAAGAAGTTTGGAAAGAGCACAGAGAAGCGAAATTGGTCGGAGGTCAGACAAGGAGGAAGGGCAAGAAGAAACCTTAGGAATAGGACGTATGAAGGATTTTTTCCACTCTGAAGGGAAGATCAAGTTCAAGAGAGATTGTTTGTACAAATCAAGAAGGAGTGGGAACAAGAAGCATAGTCCACGAAGGATGTGATCCCACGAAAAAAAAATCAGGGCCCATTGCACGAGGAGCACCAACAGTGAGAGCTTCCAAGAGGTGGCGAGGTTCAATGTACCTAAGATAGAACCTATTATCCCTGAACGGAGTGCGGTCGTTTAGAATTTCATAGGGCGAAGAGCCGTAATTATGCGTATGAAAGGCCAGACAGAAGTGCGAGTTAACCTGGTCGAGATCAGTACACAAGCCCGGAGCGACGTAAGTGGGTTTGGCGATCCCTAGACGACGAAGTTCAGTCCAAACACCCCGCGACCGATGGGCATTACTGATGGCCGAGCGCCAATAGACGTTTTTTGCACGCTTGATAAGAGCTTGGGCCCTATTCCTAAGCACGCGGTAGCCGTAGAAGTCCGAGCGCGATCCCGACCGTACATAGATTCTATATAGTCTATTGCGGTCCCTGATTACGGACTTAATGTCAGCAGAAAGCCACGGAGCAGGATCACGACGAGGGGTAAATGTACGCAGGGATGCGAGATCATCAAGGGTGTCATTCAGAGCTTGGTTGAGACAGGCCAATTTGCCATCAACCGATGACTCAGACCCGAAGGATGACCAATCATGACGCTCAAGCCGCGCGAACAGGTCTGTTTCAGAGGTGACGCCGAAATGTCTATAAATGACCATGCGCCTAGGAGGTGGAGGGATCTTGAGCCTATATGAGATCCAGATCAGATCATGTGCTGATAAGAACGGGACGGCCGCCTGGCCAAACGCAGTAACCTTGTCAGAGTGATCAACAATGCACAGATCCAACCAAGTGTGTGAGTCGCGAACATGATGCGTAGCGGAGTGATGTACTGTCGAATGAAGATGTCGATTGAAGAAGCGAGCAGATCAGCAGTGAAGTCACCAGTGATAATGACATTATGATATGATGAGACGACGCCAGCGAAAGAGGTCTCCAAGGAGGAGTGAAATCCCATGTGTGGTGGGCAATAAACAGTAACCAAGAGAATTCGCGGAAGGCCAGCAACGCCGACATCAAAAAACAGAAATTCCGGTTCCGAACAATATATATCAGGCGACTGGGCAATGATCCGAGCATTCATAGACGAATGAACGTAGATCGCCACACCACCGCCACCTCGTCCAACGCGGTCCCGGCGATACAGAGCATACCCGTCAAGGCCAACGAGAGCATCGGATATATGGGGCTTAAGCCAAGACTCAGAAACAGTTATAACATGATAAAAGTTAGACCTGAAATATAGCCGAAACTCGTCAATATGTGCAATGATGGACTGCGCGTTGACGTGGCAAACACGGATCCCGGAGGCCACGCTGGACGAAGGCGAGGGACGTTGAGTCGATGGATGTCATGCCGGAATCTTAGCGAAGTCGTCAGGATGTCCAATCTTGATGGAGGTAGAGGAGCCGTCTTTGAGAACGTAGATGGTTCCGTGACGTACCCAGACCCGAAGGTCACGGCGTGGCTTGGCAAAGGCTCGAGCATCAGCAAGAAGTTTGATGTTGGTCGGAGAGAGCCTTTCGTTAATATAGATGCGTGATGCAGGCAAACCAGCATCAACTTCAGAGGCCAGCAACACCGGTTTCTTCCTTTTTTGGTCAATCCAGGCATTCCGTAAAAGGTGCTGACAAATCGGAGGACCAACGGAGGAGCACCCCCAGCTTTAGCAGGTAGGCGAAAAGCATCAACAACCTCCCCAGGGCCAGAAACCACCCCTAGAGTGGTAGCAAGATTGGAGATGGTCTGAGCAATAGACCAATCAGGGCAAGCCGGAAGGCCAATAACGATAGCCTCAATGCTGAGCTGCCGCTGGGATAGTTGCTCCACTCGTGCATGAAGGTCAGCAGTACTCTCGTTGGAAGAGGAGGCCAGAGCAGACGCAGTGAGGCGATTGTCAATCCCATCGAGTCGGAGTGCAAGCGCAGAGTTGCTCTCCTCAAGAGATAGGCGACGGGCAGAAAGAGCAAGGTTAGACTCCTCTAGCGCGGTACACTTTGAGTTGACCACCGAAAGGTCAAGCGACAACTGGCTGATTGACGCAGAGATATTTTGCGTGGTGTCAGACAGCTCGGCAACCATGTTCTTGATAACAGGAAGTTCCTTCAGTGTGGCGAGCTGGTCCTTAACGTCGGGCGTCGTCATAGCGAGGAGATTAGCAGATAGGGAGGGCGAGTCCATACTAGCTTGAGTAGGCTCGAGGGGGGCCGGTGAAGGTGATGCGTCAGTCCGGCAGTAAATGAGTGACGTCCTGGAAGGGCCCGCTGAGGAGAGGGCAGAGTGCTCCAACTTACATCGGCTGCAAAGGTAATCGATATTAGATCCTCCCTTAACAGCGGAACAGGCTGGGTGGACGTATATTTGGCAGGCAAATCCTTTGCATTTAAGAGTCTTGGCAAGGCTTAGAAAAAGTTTGCACACGTCACAGTTTGGCGGAGCCATAAGTGTAGAGGGCCTTGGGTGTCAGAGGTAACACGACATTGACAGCTGCCGTGGTAACGGAGAAATTACCACAAATCGGTAAGGCAGACAGGTGTAAGCCGAAAGGATTGTATCGACAACCGCGTAGACACAAGTAAATAATAACAAGCCTAAAGAGCAGGCAACTGCCTAATGGAGGCAAAAGGAGCCGACAAAAAAAGGCCCCGAAATTAACATGTGAAGCAAAGTGCACTGCAAGGATATCACCCAGGTCCGCACAGAGAAACGAGATGCAGATTATTATACAGATTAAACAATCTTGTAATCAGACCATTAGTATAGGCACAGAAACACCAAACACAATAGAAATCACGCATGAAGACACGGCACACCGCGTGGCGACGATAACGATACGTCTCACACAATTTCGATAAATTTCGCAATATTACGTGAAGGGAATGCGGCACGGAATAAAGAACGTCGCAGATCAGCACAAGACACAGACGCGTAACTGGAAAGAGAAACCGCACGTGAATTTAATTAATGTAACAGATTAGTGGACAATCAATTTAAGCAGACACTAGAGCAGCGCCATCAGAGAGGGAGAGGGAAAAAGAGAGAGAGAAAGATAGGGGGGGAGGTGGAGGGAGCAATTATCAATGTTCATGGCACGATATGCATAATTATTTTTTTTTTATTCAAAAATGCGTTCATCCACCATTTGCACTAGACATACCTTAGGCAAAGAGATTTTCGTGCAGGATGAGGCCCTAACGCAAAGTTGAAGGAGATAGTAGAGAGTAGTAGAGAGATAAGGAGTACTTTTTCCGGGACTTTTTCCGGTACTTTTACCGGTACTTTCTCCAGGATTTTTTCCTGTACTTTTACCGGGAATTTGTCCTGTACTTTCTCCGGGACTTCTTACGGTACTTCATCCCGTACGTTCTTCTGTTCGTCTTACAGCCTGTGCGTTTCCCTGAATCTGCACGGAGCTGTTTGCCGTGATTTTCGAAGTACAGATGTCCGTTGCTCATGTTCTTGAATTCCTGCTGTTCCTGGCCCTTAATTTCTCCGGGACTTTTTCCGGTACTTTTACCGGGACTTTTTCCGGGACTTTCTGCGGTACTTTTACCGGGACTTTTTCCCGGACTTTTGCTTCAATTTTGCGTCACTTTTGCTTCACTTTTCCGTCACTTTTGTGTCACTTTTGCGTCACTTTTCCTTCACTTTTGCTTCACTTTTGCTTCACTTTTCCTCGACTTCCAGCGTACAAGTAACGGCATATTCATCAATATCTGGATATACGTAAATACTGAAGAATGTACATACTTACATGCTTACCTTGTGTAACGATTAGAATAAAGACTTTCTCTCGTAATTTGGCACGTTCAAATACTTTCGATACGTATCGAAGTATTTCTGTTTTTAATAACATTCCTCAGTATTACGTATATCCAGATATTGATAAATATGCCGTAACTTGTACGCTGGAAGTAGAGGAAAAGTGAAGCAGAAGTGACAGAAAAGTGAAGCAAAAGTCCGGGAAAAAGTCGCGGTAAAAGTACCGGAAAAAGTCCCGGAGAAATTAAGGGCCAGAAACAGCAGGAATTCAAGAACATGAGCGAGGGACATCTGTACTTCAAAAATCACGGCAAACTGCACCGTGCAGATTCAGGGAAACGCACAGGCAGACTTGCTGTAAAAAGAACGGAAGAACGTACGGGATGAAGTCCCGGAAAAAGTCCCAGTAAAAGTACCGGTAAAAGTACCGCAGAAATTGAGGGCCAGGAACAGCAGGAATTCAAGAACATGAGCGAGGGACATCTGTACTTCGAAAATCACGGCAAACAGCTCCGTGCAGATTCAGGGAAACGCACAGGCTGTAAGAAGAACGGAAGAACGTACGGGATGAAGTACCGTAAGAAGTCCCGGAGAAAGTACCGGAAAAGGTCCCGGTAAAAGTACCGGAAAAAGTACTCCTTTTCTCTCCACTACTCTCTACTATCTCCTTCAACTTTGCGTTAGGGCCTCATCCTGCACGAAAATCTCTTTGTCCAAGGTATGTCTAGTGCAAATGGTGGATGAACGCATTTTTGAATAAATAAAATAATTATGCATATCGTGCCATGAACATTGATAATTGCTCCCTCCCCCCCCCCTCTCTCTCTCTCTCTCTCTGTAATAATATTATTTCTCTGAGCTACTCATAGTTAAAATAAAATTTCAATTCGTTTGACGCACCGTGCACGGGTTTTGCGTCTGACCGAACTCCCCCCCCCCCCCCCTCTCTCTCTCTCTCTCTCTGTAATAATATTATTTCTCTGAGCTACTCATAGTTAAAATAAAATTTCAATTCGTTTGACGCACCGTGCACGGGTTTTGCGTCTGACCGAACTCATACCTCGAAACAGTTGAGAATCGCGCGTTGGACGTGAGACGGCTGCACGAAGCTAAGGAGTTCGGCCAGTATCGGCAGTCTGTCAACGAAAACGCTTGGCGCTCGGATTAAGAAACAATTGCGAATCGCGCTATCTGGCTATAGCAGTTAGCTTTTACCTGCCACGACTATACCTCCCACCACGCAGCCACTATCCGCGGAAATTCTTCATTCTGATTGGTGCATCTTAAATGCTTCCCATTTAAAAACAATTGCGAATTTTGGCAAACGGTTTACGGGCGGGTACTCGGGGGACCCCCAGCCATCACCCACTTTCGGGTGTTAAAGTAGTTCTAGGACACCCTGTATATCGACGAAAGGTTGTGGATAATTAGTGCGCGTTCTTCTTCGGCAGCACGTTGACAGCTTTCCACGGCTGTTGACTCAATGGCTCGGCCCACTTCTCACTCATATCGTTTGAACATATTCGATCTCATTTTTGGGATGTTCAAACTAGCCAATATTTTATTCAGGGCTGTGCTTCCAACACCAGCATGCACGGATCCTGTAACATGATAAATTGAAAAAATATGTATAATTTTAAATGAAAAACAGATTATTTAGTATTACTAGCCAGTTCAACCAAAAAAGGCCACCAAACAACCAAATTCGCGGTAATAAACATCGCGGGCCAACTGTCAAATCCGCAAAGCGAATTCTGCCACGGAAAAATAGATTGTTTAGCCGTTTCATTACTCCAGAAACTTTTCATAAGCGGGATAATTAATGTATTGCATTATTTGTAAATTATTGAAAGCTTAGCGAACGTAAGATAATAACTATAAGCCGCAGGAAACGAAAAGGCAAGATCGCGGTTATAAACATTGCGTGACAACTATCGAATTCGCGATTTGAACTCTATCACAAAAAAATAAATTGCTGACGCATGAATATAGCCATTTCATTACTCTATGAACTTTTTATAAGAGGGATAGAAAATCAGTTAGTGATGAATTGAAATAATATTACGAGACTTATCCAGAACTGCCTTAGTATTCACGTCAGAAACTTTTGGTTTTCGTCCTCCTCCGTGCATTTTACCGGTCGCAACGTCTGACAGCACTGAACAACGGTGACATTTTACCAAAAACATGGAATTGAGTCCCAATCGTTTTTCACTTTCCACGTTTTGCAAAGAAAGGATACTAAATAAAGGACAAAGAATACTAAATTATTCCCGAGTACTTGGATTTCAACGATTCGTCTTCCTTCGCACGGATTCAAATCGCTCGATTGCGAACATTTCTCTTCGGTTTTTCGTTTTTTCGCTTCACGCATCGACGCTACAAAATTAGTATGTTGTTTCAATTTTTTTCTTGTTGTAAAACGCCCGTTGAATCGCACTCTTGTGTCCGTATTTTCCATTGTTTCAATTTTCGCAAAGTAACGTTCGGTCCACGTTCTCTCAGGTACATCGACGAACTGACCCAAAGTGACCGGACTGAAGAAATATTGGCGGGCAGCTTGGCAGTACAGTGTTGCACGATCGACGCGCCGCTCAACGGGTGCTATTGTGCCCGTATCCTTGGGCTAAACCTTCTATGTGTAGCGGCCCAGAGGGTACAGTCTCAGGTAGAACATATTCAACGAACGGGCTCGGGCTGCTATGAGCGGTACAGGGACTTATGAACGAAACTTTTTGCTACGACTGTCGTGACTGTACTACCTTAAGACTTCCTGACAACAGAGAGCTTCAGTAGCGGAGCCTCCTAGTCTTGATGATGCAGACTGAAACGTTTGCGAAACGTCAGCACGAAGCTGAACACAGACGCGGCTTTCATCCGAAACCATGAGTGTTAATGATAATATTGGCTACGAAAGTCTAAAATCTGAAGTTATTTTTCTTGTTCGGCTTCCCCTGCAGTAACTTGGCGGACATGTTTTGAAAATTGCAGTAAAAGTGAACCACTTCTCTGCAACCTCCTCGCGATCGATTTGCATTTGCTGAGTTTTCTTGTTTCCGTCTGACTCCGAATCATAATAGTGATACCTTTAACTTAAGAATCTTTAACAATAAGTATTCCGCTGCTCCTTAGTAGCGCATATAATTTTCGTTTTCAGCTTCGATGTAGTTTATGTTGTTTTGTATGAAATGTATGAAACATGTATGAAATATCATGTATGAAAATAATTTGATATTATGAACAAATTGATTGAGTTTATTTGGAAGTATGTCGTATTATATAATAGGATCCCAATTCTACGGACAACTCGGTATTGGAAGTCCATAGAATTGAGGTGGTCTAATCCCAGCCTCTATAACCTGGCAGACAGATCACGGCTCGGTCGCCAGTACTGTATTAATCAAAATGTTCTATGCATGTACTACTTATTGTGGTCTGGGCGACTTTAGTCACGAGAGAATGTTCATGCTATTGAATGACAGAGCCTAAATTCGCCTACCACGTATGAAAGAGGTGAAATTGAGGTGAAAGAACGGGGATTGACCGTAGAATCGAACTCCGTAGGAACAAGGTCCTACTGTATTTTGATAGGTAAAAGGATAATAAAAACGTGCAATATATTAACAATAACTTTTTTATTCAGATGGGTGATATGGTAGCTGCACTTGTTAAGGGATCGGAAGAAGAGGAAAATTGGATACTCGCTGAAGTGGTACAGTTTAATCCTACAGCGAATAAATACGAAGTCGATGATATTGACGAAGAGCAGAAAGATCGACATATTCTTTCACGACGTCGTGTCGTACCATTACCTTTAATGCGAGCTAATCCAGAGACCGATTCACATGCACTTTTTCCAAAAGGCTCTATAGGTATTATAATTATTGTGTAGTTTTATTTACATAGAACTTTATGATGTGACGTTAGAGATTTAAAAATCTTGAATTGAGTTGCCCTTATCAGTTTTTCAATTGCAGCTTTGTTTTCGAAATATGTTACAACAATATAAAAATAACCAATGAATGCTCGCGAAGGTTATTGACCGCGCGTAAACTGTCCATCGTCACTCATTCAGTCTGAATCACGTTCAGCTGGCAAGTAATTCTGTATCGGAGTCTTATTTATTACAATTATAAAAATTGTTCAAAATACTATAGATCCGTTTAAGCATCAATCATTTATTATCGAATACAAGTAGATCACATTCAGAATATGTTTTTTTTGCAATGAATTATCTGATAAAGTTGAAATACAAGATGAAATTATGTTCATATTTTTTTCAACGTAATGCCTATCACTTGGGCAATGACCGAATAATTTCAACTAATAAATAATACTTGAATTCGCTATATCAGCATTATAAAACATACCCAATAAAAACACCATAATGAGATATAAGTGGACGCATCAAATAGCACTATGATCATTATCTCAGTATATTTCGTCGATGATTTTACAGTTGAAAGAACTTAAAAGAATTTTTCGATTTAAACTTCTTTAACACTAGATTTACGGAACCCGTCATTTTGACGGATTTCAAATTTTATGTTAGACCATTAAATTCCACACTGGGATAAATTGCAAACTCGCATCGGCTAGTGTGGAATTTAAAGGTGTGTGACAAAGGCGTCAAATTCGAAAATTAAAGTTACATAAATTATAAGTATTATTTTATAGCAAATTCTGTTGACGCTGATAATCAACCTCCGGAAATCTAGTGTTAAGGTTCAACATACAACGCCGTAAAATTCTTTAGTTCCGACACATTCTGTATATAGCAATTCGGTCAACTCAAACCTTTTAATACAATAATTTGCATAGAAAGAGCATTAACAAAGTGTATAAACTATTTTTCAGTAATGGCACTTTATCCACAAACAACATGTTTCTATAAAGCAGTTGTGAATCAATTACCAAATTCAGCAATGGAAGAGTATGAGGTACTGTTTGAAGACGCAACGTATGCTGATGGATATTCACCACCATTAAATGTGGCGCAACGTTATGTAATTTCAATTAAAGAAAGTAAAAAAAGTAAGAGCCAATCCTAACATACATACTCATAATGCCATTGCGATTTAACAACCTACGTCGAATAGATAATGGCAATGTAAAAGATTGCTGAAAAAGGATAATGTATAGTGATTTGTTCCATTTATTAATAAATAATAAGTTTTTAAAAAAATATCAACATTCATGTTATTCAAATGGATATATGCAAATAATACATGCCTTCAAAACACGTTCGTGTAAAAAGCTTTGCCAAGTACAGCATTACTGTGAATTCACCTCATTAAAAAATTTCGTTATAATTCGATATACAAAAATTTTTATATCTCACTATGCCAAATACATAAGTCACTGGGTATCTACTTATTTTATATCATCTAGCACTAGCTCATTGTCTTTGTGGAATTACCTGTGACGTGCAGAGCGTTATTACACGCCTAGCGCAGTTAATCTCCCGCGCTATACGTGGAAGTTTTTTTTTATTCTTGTTTAAGTAAATTCTCGTCTTCCGTCCTATAGACCCGCCAAGTAGTACTCGATAAGGAATCAGTTAAAGTTTTATTAATTATTAAACAACCATTAAACCATAATGAAATACAGGAAGCTGTAGTAATGTAAAAGAGTAGTGAAAACGTTATAGGAAATTTTGAAAATACAATTGAAATGATGGGCCAGTGCTAGATCATATAATAAGCAAACATGTAGTGACTTATGTACTTGGTCTCAATAATCTGATATCAATATTTTTTATTAGAGGAATACATAGCACTCCTGTACTTGGCGTAGTTTTTTACACGTAAGTGTTTTCTGGGGGATATCACAAGTTTTTGTTGCTCAACGGGACATAGAAGCTCTAAGCACTGACATCTATATTGTCACAGATATAAAATGTAAATGCATTATGATGTCGCTAATCAGAAAAATATATTGCGTTGTCGAAAATGTTTAATGGCATATAAATTTAATTTGTAAGTCCCTTTTTCTAGAAATGCATAAAGACAAATTTTTAAAGAAAATGTAATCTTCAATGCATATAAGCGTCGTTAATGGTGTCCAGTTTGTTGAAGCCGTGTGGTACACGTAAAAGAGGAGAGTGTGCTGGATTATTTACGTACCTCAGGCCGTGTGAACATCAGAGAGGATACTATAGTTTAAGCGAAGCGCCAAAGCGGTGCTCGTTGCCCACTTTTCTGGACTTCTACATCCGACACCTAGATAAAAGAAACTACGGAGCGGAACACCTGGACACCCTGGATTTCCATATCCAGTACCTAGATAAAAGAAACTACGGAACGGAATACCTGGACACCCTGGATTTCCACGCCCGACATCCAGATACAGGAAAGTACGGAGCGGAACACCTGGACATCCTGTATCTCGAAAAGCTGTCATTTAAAATACGAGAACCTATATCGAAGCACACACATGCGTACACCTGTACACACGCGCTCCACATGAATGCTATTAAAAACTTAATAATTCTATACTGTTGCGAAAGCACCCTTATACTAACTGGAAATTCGGTATGAACGGTAGCTTCACGTATAAAGTGTATTTGATTGTGTTGTGTATTCGCAAATTACTAACACCATACAGAGTACAAATAGGTAAAGAAGGCAAAGCAGTCAACGCCATCTGTCGTGTAAAAAAGTCGATGGACGTGCGAAAACGACGACGACGGACCTGAAATAAAATCATCTCGCTCGCCATGTGAATACGTCCTGATTCTGTACACTAATCGTATTGAATTTGGTGGCAATCGATTTAGAACCCTTGACTCCTAGAGTGAATGTATCAATAAATTTTTCTCACATACAGCCGTTCATAAGATATTTGCGTCGAAACACAGGTACAAGAGGTGCTTTGAGTAAAGGGTCTCGGCGAGCCGTGCCCCGTACAGCGGGTTGCCTGTACTTGGCACGAGACTCGACCGAGACTCTTGATGATCCTAAACACTTATATATACAATACGCAACAATCTTCGCTATAAATAACGCTCGAGGCGAATGGTGGCCTCGGACCAGGTGACGGGGAGGCGTTTATGATAACATTTTTGTTACAATCATTATATCTTAAGGAACATATCCAAGTGTTGACTGTCACAAAAATATGAAAGACAACTGTCGATATGTTTTTATTCGGTAGGCGACGAATTAGAATATAAATTGATATTTAGATTACTGTTTGTTATATTAGATGGAGATGCTCAACAAGTGGCAAAGGCTGATTGCATTTTGATAAAGATAAAGTAATACATTGCATTGAAAAAAATAATGGTAAAATCATGAAGTATGATTGAAGGTTCTCATCCGGACATAACATTAATGAAAAAAGCATGTAACGAATTTGTTTAAAAAAACTTATCATTCTCATTAAGGAATATTCTTGGAGCGCAACAAGTATATTGCACCAAACCGTTGTGTATTGGTAAAATAGATACTTCATTATACTTTGCTTGTATCCTATAGAGATTAGCATTACCAACAATATGTCTTTAATTAATTATCGCATTACGATATAGGCAAATAAAAGTTTGATATTCAGTTAAGAAATTATATTAGAGACTTACAATTGTTACGTCCGACGCAACTACACCCCAAAATTTCCGCCAAACGCCCCTGCCCTATTATTTTGCGATCAGGTCTTACGCGCACCTAGCTCCTCCTTAATATAAACTAGAAATAAGATAGTAATAATCATAGGATTGTAAGTCCATGGGAACGGTCCCTGCACGGAATGTTCCCATGGGGACCTATCAGTGAGTGTAAGAGAGAGAGTAATATAAGTTGCATGAATTAGAGAACCTTAGGATCATGAACACCAGAGTAGGTGCCGATAACGTGACAAGACCGCGGGAACCAAGAACAGTCCGCGCTGGTCCCACAATTCCAGAATGCACTAAATCGTCAGTTTTCCATCCCTTCTCTAGACCCTAACACTCCTCGAGCCAGAATCGAGGAGTGAATTAGTCAGTTTACCTAGGAGTCTCATCAAAAGCAGTCACTTCACTTTCATTGAAACCTTGAGTCAGAGGCGAATTTAAGGCCATTCTACAATGCAATATAATAAAAAAAAAAGCAATAAGAAATAAGCAATAAGATCTTCAATTGATATTTACCTAATTCCATTGGATCCTCCAATCAAGAAGAGAGAGAGAGAGAGAGAGAGAGAAATAAGTTTATTCGATCGGGAGTCAACAGACTCCTTAGACCGGGTAACACAAAATAGCGATAATTACATAGATAATTGATAATAGTAGAGAAACAGGTACGATATAAACAATATAGATACATAATCCTGACAAGTGACAAGAAGTGACAAGAAGGAGAAAATCGTTTTTAAAACCGAGCGTTTACTAAGTCTTGGACATAGCAAC
>NW_014333437.1:17959-30816 GCF_000341935.2 Cephus cinctus
GACATAGCAACGATACGGAAGCGGTTGCTAGGGTCGCTAAGGATTTCACGGAGCACGAAACGTCATTGTCAAATGTCATTACCTGTCACCTGTCATTACCAATTCTATAGACGAGGTCATTATCAATATCGTTAGAGAAATCAAATTTCTCTACGATAAAAGTCATTGTGACATTAAAAATGAAGTAATGATTTACTTATCTGTATGAATAAACGCATACACTTTAATATTTATATATTGACAGATAATTACCTGAGTAACTCCTTGGAACTATTAATTAAACCACCAGAAATTGCAAAAACGTTATTAAAAATTACCTACCTTAAGTGCTATTGCTCCTATATTTATATATTGACAGATCATGACAGGTGACAGGTAATGACAGTTGACAATGACGTTTCGTGCTTCGTGAAATCCTTAGCGACCCTAGCAACCGCTTACGTATCGTTGCTATCTATTTCTAACGTAAGCCGTTATAAATTTCGGAACGGGGCATGCTCGATGTTACTCATCACGTTTTGTGCTCCGTGAAGTTCTTAAAGACCGTAGCAACCGCTTCCGTATCGTTGCTATGTCCAAGACGTCACAAAAATCGTAGGGACTTAGTAAACGCTCGGTTTTAAAAACGATTTTCTCCTTCCTGGTTGGAGGATCCAATGGAATTAGGTAAATATCAATCGAAGATCTTATTGCTTATTTCTTATTATATTGCATTGTAGAATGGCCTTTAGTGTCAAATCCATTGTGTTAGCCAATATACCTTAGGGCCTATCTTGTCTTCCTCGCCTTAGGGCCGAGCAGCAGAACCAATCAAGAATCACAACAAGTTTTACCCCTTTTGAACTCAGTGTTCTTGTGTATAACAACCACTACACTAGTGTCAGTGCCTACCTTAGCGGCCAGGAAAAGGACCATCATCTAAATTTTGGATTACATACTATTTTCGGGGACTCGTCACAAACCACCTAGAATATCTCTCTCTTGCCTTCACCGGTGAGTCCAACACATTATAATAATCAGTGTTTCATTATCGTATTATTACACCACGTACATATACATATTTACTGTTACGGTTGATCGTACCGCTTAATCATATACGCAACAGAATATCAGTTACACGTACACAATTGCAATACAACCATTGTAACGCGAACAACACAAACAACACCATAACACGAAACCACGGATATCAACCGACCAATTTTGGGTCCATCATACCATTGTACCACTTTTTATATTCATTTACAATATACTGAATATTGCTTATCAACCAATACACACTGGCATTGTTCAGAATCATTTCTTGAATACCTAAAGTTTCTATCATCATATATACTGTAACGTTCCGTCCTTATACCCCCCTATCCTTCATCCTTTTCCTTCCCAATCATCATTCTCGATGATGGATACGTCAAGAGCCCCACATAAGAGTGCATAGCGCACTGTGGATGTGCATAACAGTATCTGAGAGAACTCCTCAAATCCTAGAATTCCTCAAGAATCCTATCGACCTCTCACAGCGACGCCGATAAAGGAAAGAGAATATAGGACCTTTAATTCTCTAATATTGCATAAGTTCCTTGAATCTAGTCACAGCGACAGTCATGAGGATATAATATTAGAAATTATTACCTTTAACATTCCTAGAATCCGAAATACAGTCGACAGACTAAAATCAAAACAAACAAGTGCCCAGACGCTAAAAGCTGGCACGCGCCGAAGACAATAGAAATACCAGTAAACCGGTACTTGAAGAAACCGTTAATCCAATTAGTCAAATCAAACAATCAAATCAAATAATAAATCAAAATATTGAATCCAAAAAGCGACGTTAACACCTCGGGTGGATAAAAATCGTTATCCCCACTAGTTTTAACGTATTCCTACCGAGGATATAAGCAGCGGCTTCCTCGATAGGAATTCACTCGATTCATTCGTGTCTCTCTAGACGAATCAACTAGATACTTGTACACCACTAGACGACAGGAAGAAGTAGAAGCTATAAAAAGTTCAATTATTACTACTACCCACTACCCACTTCACTACCCACTGTGTCGCAGTCTTCGGATGCATTGTGCACTCTGCTGTATTGTGTCTTGTCGCCTGTGGTATTACAGGCAAGCTAGAAACAATTGTAAAGTGTGTGTATGTGTGTGAGAGAAAGAGCAAAATAGAATATTAAGGATACCTAGTCTGTAATTTATAGGTCAATATATCATTATCTTATTATTTTAAAAAACTCCAGTGTCTAAATTGTTTCTAAAGACGCCTGCCCAGTGCACAAACCCTATAAACAGTCTCGTGATTCCTAACACTTGAAAATCACGAAACGTCTCAATACATATATACATACAACGAGCCTGATCATCGATATGCACCAGTCCGAAAGAAGCAGCAGAAAGCAGTTGGGTGTGCATAAGCATTTTAAGGTAGCAAGAATCCCAAAAATAAGTAAGTTCGCCCTCCACGTACTTCCTCCTCGGAAATCAGACGTGTCGGACGTAACAAAATTTAGTGGCAGCGGTGAGATACTTCCCAATAACCGCTGCTTTCTGTGTGTTTAATAACTCACACACTCACATACATTTATAATAAGATTGCCATTAAGCTTAGAATTAAGGACATCCGACTGAGCTCTTAAGAGTTAATACAGTCCAGAATCATGGAAACTACCGCCATGATAACGCACAATCAGTCCGTAACCGACGCAATGAATTCATTAGTCGAATACTTCTCGTTGTAGAACGCGATAAAGCACGTACCATATTTCGATGGAAGGAATATCCCTCTAAAAACCTTTGCTTTGGATGTGGAAAACGGACGAGCACTTGTATCGGAGGCGTGCGAAACCTCGTATCTGCGAGGTGTGTTATCAAAACTCAAGGGCCCAGCTCGAATGAGCACGGAAGGAATGACCTTCCATAGTATTAAGCAATTGATCGAGCACCTCCGTGATTGTTTCGTACCTGCTAAAGATTATATGGATTACCAGGCCGAAATACGCGCGTCGAGAATGTATCGTGGAAAATCAATCCGCGAATTCCATGCTAGAATATCACAGCTTGTTCGACGTTGCCTCAAGGCGACAGAAGAGGAATTAGGTAGAGATAGTGCTGAAGCAGTAAGAAAGGGAGTAGAAAAATTGGGCATTGCCAGTTTTAGAAGGGGCCTACCTGACGAGCTCGGTTACGCAATAGCTCTCAAATCTCCTGATTCTCTGGAAAATGCATTAAAATAAAGATTAGAACTGGAGAAAGCCCTAGACACCGGTGACGCGGGATACGGCTACGAACCACGACCGTCTAGGCAATTGCGTTTTGATGATGAGCAGACTACGCGAGTGTATTATCGTTCACCAGATAGAAATAGGCAGGACCCATATTATTATGACAGACCTAGGCCCAGTCACTCAGACTATTCTCCTCACCAAAGATACGCGAGTCCACAACGCGACACGCGGTCAAACACACCTTCTAGGTACGGATCTATCTTAAAAAGGGACCAAAATCCGAGACCCGTGGTCTCCTGGGCGTGAACGGGAACGGTATTCGGAGAGCCCATCACCTAGTAGGTTCACGCTGGAACGAAACTCATATTCACAGGGTAGACCAACCCGCGAACATGAAGATCATCGGTATAAAGAATTGACCGAAGACAAACGGTATGGGAATAGGAATCAACGCGTTCTTAGGACGGAATACGGAGGCGATGGTAGATCCAGTCCTCAAAGTCATAGTACTACAGCCTGCATTGATACTGAGCATTTAAACTCGAATGAGCTACGTTGTGTGAGCGCTACAACGGGCCGATCCCAATTTCAGAGCGCCAACAAACATGTGAAATCCATAGAGATGGGACGAAATTGCAGGATTGTGTATCCAAAATAGAATCCCCCTCCATCATCGTCCGAGCGCCCGAATTATTGAGCGGTTTCGGACGATTCTTGGTAGATACGGGATCCAATGTCAATATAGTAACAGTCTCTGCACTATCGCCCTCTACAAAAATTGATACACAAGAATCAATCTGTATAATAGGAATAGGTGATGCCAGAACTTACACCATAGAAACTGTTAAGATCCACGTAATGGGAACACCAACGAAAGTCCATTAATGCGGGAGGAGAAAGTTACGGTGACGGCATACTAGGAGTAGAATTCCTAAGACAGGAAAAGGCTGAAATCTCCTTTAGCCATAACACCATCGTTACCCAAAGCCGACCGATAATCCCGCAGCCATTTCTAGCAGACGAAATACCTAAACGGCTAAAATACCTACGCGGCCTCGTTACTGCGAGCACGAAGTAGAACACCCGTACCTATACTGGTCACTACTATGGACCTTCACACCGGATACCTTCCTCGAATTGAATTCGAGAAAAGAATATACCTAGGTGAAGCCATAGCAATTAATAGGGAAGGTATAGCTATAGCCCTCGCTATTAACACTCTAGACGAGGATATAGAGATACAAGTGGGCCCTCAGCCTTTGTACCCATACCTTCTGTTAGAAGGATATTCAGACGCGGAAGATACTTCAAACGAGACAGTCGTACACAACACTTCAGGTAGGAAAAGACCTCGCAAGGTCATAGAGCTATTACGGCTAGATCACCTTAATGCCGAGGAACGGAAACACGTAACCGAAATCGCGAGAGAATTCTCTGATCGATTCTATATTTCCGGAGAACAACTACCATGTACTACGCTCACAGAACATCAAATTCCAACAGTGGATAAATTGCCTGTGTGTACCCGGCAATACAGATATCCACCCATGCATAAGGATGAGATAAAACAACAGGTGAATAAATTCCTGGAGAATGAAATTATCGCACCATCAACGTCACCTTATAACTCGCCTTTGTGGATAGTACCCAAGAAACCGGGGTTGGACGGCAGCAAACACTGGCGTATGGTGATAGACTACCGTGAACTTAACGAAAAGACGGTAGGGGATGCCTATTCTCTACCTAACATCGTCCAAATCCTAGATCAACTAGGAGGAGCGAAGTATTTTTCGGTGTTCGATATAGCTAGCGGTTTTCACCAAATACAGGTAAGGGCGGAAGACAAACAAAAGACTGCGTTCACGACCCCCCACGGTCATTATGAGTTTCTTCGAATGCCCTTCGGGTTGAAAAATGTTTCAGGAACTTTCCAGCGCCTGATGGACGCAGCCCTGACCGGTCTCCAGGGAACGGAACTGTTTGTCTATTTAGACGACATAGTAGTATACTCGACCTCCTTGAAGGAACATGGAGTCAAGGTTAGGAGGTTGCTCTCCAGGTTAAGAAAAGCGAACCTCATACTGCAACCCGAAAAATGTGAGCTCCTAAGGAAAGAAGTAGTATACTTAGAATACACCATAAGCGGTGCAGGAGTCAAGCCAGACCCGCGACTCATCAAAGCAGTAAAGGAATTTCCGACGCCCAAAACCGGTACCAATTTCAAGCAGTTCCTCGGACTCACAGGATACTATAGACGATTCATTAAAGACTACTCCAAGCGAGCTAAAGCAATAATAGACCTTCTGAAAAAGACGACGAAATTCGAATGGACAGAGTCGCAACAGAAGAGTTTCGAAGACCTCCAAGATGCCGTCTGCCAGGAACCAATATTGCAATACCCCGATTTCAAAAAACCGTTCGTATTGACTATTGACGCATCCGGACATGCAATAGGTGCTGTACTAAGTCAAGGAACAGTAGGGCAAGACCTACCAATCGCGTACGCGTCACGAATACTAAACGGCGCCGAATTAAACTACTCAACCACCTAGAAGGAGTGTTTAGCAATGGTTTATGCAGTCAACTATTTTCGACCATACTTATATGGACGAGAGTTCATATTAGTAACTGACCACCGACCCTTAGTGTGGCTCCACTCAGTAAAAGACCCAGCTTCAAGACTTATGAGATGGAGGCTGAAACTCGCCGAATGTCAGTACAGCGTGGTGTACAAGACGAGGAAAATTAACTTAAACGCCGACGCCCTATCACGAAATCCATGCGATACGGTTGGGGGCGAAACAACAGTATACCCACTGACTACAAGGAGTCAATCTAAACGGGATAATAACAACCGACCTGCAATGAAACCGGGAACAAGTAAGGAAGGCGACAACAATCTGCGCGCCACGAGGCCCTTGCAAGACTATGGAAAGATGGAAACAGATTCGGAAGATACAATGAAACGGGAAAGACCAATAGAATCGGATGAAGAATACCAGCCGCCAATACATATAAGAAAGCGCAGCATGATACCAGATCCGCGGTATGGTTCAGCCGCACGAACCAGAACCAGAACTCGTAGTAAAGAGGAAAACCGCAGAGACACTCAAGAAAACGTGCCAGACCAGAACCACCCGAAAGTCAACATGGAATTAACCCGGAACAACGAACGATCACACGAAAAGTTCAACCTATGTTGATCGAACTCTCTTCGGATTCAGAGGACACGGACGACTACCTCGACGCTGGTGAAGAAACCGCGGGTAACGACGCCTCAAGCGATATTTGGGTCAATATAACCCTATCAAACTCAGCCTATCAGCGGCTTGTACATATCAAAAGATCAATCGAGGAGTGCTATACCGAACGGGAACAAATAGAAAGAGAATTAATAAGTTTGCAAGGAATACTAGAA
Organism: Cephus cinctus; assembly: GCF_000341935.2. Lineage (NCBI taxonomy): Eukaryota > Metazoa > Arthropoda > Insecta > Hymenoptera > Cephidae > Cephus > Cephus cinctus. The sequence goes on from NW_014333437.1 coordinate 24,607, forward strand.
CCAATTCGAAACACCGAGCGCAACATAGAAACCCGCGGTAGACAAGAGTTAAATGATCCCCCACCAATAGCAAGGTGGGGGATCATGTATCCCCCACCACTACACTCCAAGTGGAGACCGTAGACCCAAGGACACCAGTAGCAACGAGCGAACCGCCTGACTCGGATGACAACAGTAGTCAGCATGAGATAACTGAACTAAACCTAGAGGCGCCTCAACCAATCAGGGGAAAGGGAACCTCTATCCAACTAGCGAGCGATTTAGAGCAACCTGTATCAGAAGGAATGAATCTCAGGAATAGCCGCAAGTGTCTAACTTTTGCGAAGGATAACTACGCTCACTTCATTTCCGCCGACTATGAGTTGACGACCCCTATCGGCAAATTGCTAAAGGACCTAGGGATTATAAATCCGGACGATCTTTTGGAACACAATCCACAAGTAGGTCTGGCCCTAATCACTAAACGAGGAAAACACCGAATATTCAGTATCGTATGTAAAATATACCACTTCGACAAGACGTCAAGTGAAGATATCATGCAGGGTTTATGTAACCTGAAGCGAGCAATGAGAACCACCGGGGTTGACACACTCAGAATCTCTAACGTAGATGATGTAATGAGTAGGCTGCCATCTGGCCCACTGCAAAGAATGCTGACTAAAGTATTCTCCGATAGCGACGTCACCATTACGCTACGCCACGGTACAGTGCAAGTGCCCCCAGAGGAACTAAGGGGGGAGATAATCAAAGAAACACATGATAGCCTAGTGGGAGGACATAAAGGAGTGACAAAAACATACTAGCGCATAAGAGAAAAAGGTACTACTGGGCAGAAATGCGGCATAATATCCAAGAATAGGTAAGGGCTTGCAAAAGCTGCCAGGAACAAAAACTGGTACGAGCAAAAACCAGGGAACCCATGATCATCACAGATACGCCTCTGGATGCTTTCGAGAAAATATCTCTTGACACTGTGGGCCCTCTACCTATTACGCCTAAAGGAAATCGACACATCCTCACTATCCAGGACAATCTAACCAAATATTGCATAGGCATCCTTATACCCAATATCAGTGCAGCCACTATAACTGACGCCTTGGCAAGACATGTCATCGCGACCTATGGGGCTCCAAAAATTATCCTAACGGATCGTGGAGGATGCTTCATCAGTAGATTATTGCGGAAGATGGCAAAAATTTCTAAAATCAAACATGTCACAACGTCTGGTTACCACCCTCAGACTAACGGGTCCTTCGAACGTAGCCATCATGTATTAATTGAATACCTGAAACACTACCTTCAGAAATATGACAATTGGGACCAATTAATTCCTTTCGCCATGTTTGCATACAACACCTCTGTGCATGAAGCCACAAATTTCACTCCATACGAGCTGGTATTCGGGAGAATTGCACGAGCACCCACGTCATTCCCGGAAGGGGAAAAGCTCGGAACATATGGAACCTACTTAACCGAGTTGATCAAACGATTAAACGAGATCAGGGAGATAGCGGGACGAAACCTGATAGAATCCAAAGTGCGCTCCAAGGATAGGTATGACAGGAATGCTAACCCAAGAAAATACAAAATTGGGGACATGGTGTACGCCTTGAGGGAACCTCGAACGAGCAAACTCGACGGTCACTACACTGGACCATATAAAGTGATCGACACCACTGATAATAACAATGCATTTTAGAAAATTCCAAGGGCGACCGATTCACAAGACACACGGACAAACTGAAATTGGCCGTGGGTCGACAATAATGGAGCTCCTGCGGCGAATTGTCATCCTCTTGGACACCATCGGAATCGCAACAGGTTTGGAACAGACAAACTATGTGGTCACACCGTTCGAGCATAATACGAGGTTACATTACGAACAACTAACAGTATCCGACTTACTGATAAAGAATGGAGAGTAACCATATTTATAGATATATACAAGGGATAACCAGCTTACCAGCAGCATTAGACGCGTGCGAAGGGAAATTAGGAGCTATATGTAAAGGGATCATCGACATGGAACACTTTGAGAGACGAAAGAATAGTTCTTGTAAATACATAAACCAACTGGAAGGACTCGTTGGGAACCTAGCAACTGAAGCGTATGGCTCCACGGGTTCATTACCGTTCACAAAGAGAAGTGCACTCTTCGGAATTGTAGGACAAATCAGCCACACGTTGTTCGTAACGCTTACTGAGGATGATGCGACATATTATAACCAGGAAATAGATAAACTATACCGTGATCAAAGTAAGATAGCGCACGTGATCGAAAAACAATCCCACCTAGTACAATCAGAGATTCACGAACTCCATGATGGACTACATAAATTAAATGAGAAAGCCGACGTCATGTACAGACACACTCAGGACGCGTGGGACAGAGCCCACCAGAACGCCGAAGACATCGCGATAATGGAGTATACGATGAGGTTGACTAGATGGGTACAATCCCTACGCAACCACATAGACGAATACAACGAGTGCCTAAAAACGCTTGTCACTGCTGTGTATTTTGCCAAATTGAGGATCATTCACCCTGACTTAATCAGTCCGGATCAACTTACGAGGCTAACTGAGGAAATTCGCCGACTAAATCCTAACAATGATTTTCCTACTTCACGAAATAGTAACCAAAATGAGGAACTCGCCGCCATATCTCGAATACTAATAGGATATTCAAAGAACCGGCTGATGGTCGAGCTACAGATTCCACTGTTAATCAGAAATCATTTTATTATATACAAAATTCATCCTAGTCCAGTTATCCAAAACTATGACGAAAACGGTAGTAAATTCACCTATATAGTACCTCGTAAGCTGTTCATAATTAAGTCCACCGACCACGAGCTATTCATGACAACCGACCAAGGTTATCTGGCTAGTTGCCGACAAACAAGACACTTCGATGTTTGTCCACCTAATCAACCTCTTTTTCGCAGTAGCGGGAGACCAAGCTGTGAAGGTTCGTTACTAATAAACCCAAATAAAGAGGTGCTCCTCCCTAGTTGTGATATCAGGATGGGGTCAACAGCAAACCCCGTATGGGTTTATTTAAATGGGCTCAAAGGATGGTTCTTTTCCACCATGGAAACCGAAGATCTGAAAATTATTTGTGAGGGAACCCTGAGCGACACGATTAAAATCAGTGGAGGCGGTATATTACAGCTACGACCAGGCTGCAGCGCCCGCACGAATGATATGAATCTAATAGGGACAAAAATAATCGAAAATCCGGAACAATATTTCTACGAATTCTCGATTTCACTAAATATCAACGAGCTGGTCCCTGGAGTACGGGAATACTACACCGAAAATAATGCGTTAAAATCGCAAATACCATCTAAAGACGTGATTACTCCTAGATTCAGGGAAAACGAGATATACCTCAACCAGCTGACTAATGAATTGAACGAGATAGCAATATCAGCTATGGCATCACCGAGAAACGCGTGGGCATAAGATATACTCCATACTGGGAGCAATCGCGCTGTTGGCTGTCGTGTTGCTCGGGTATTGGAAAAGGTCCTTAATCATAGCGTCCTCAACGACCTTAATACAACCATGTACCCGCAAAATCTGGAGGAATCCGCAACACGAGAACGCAAACACTCGACCCGAAACCAACGCCGGTCCTGAACCAGTACCCACTACCACAAGATGTACCCTACCGCCTCAAATAGTCGCTATAGCCTAAGGACTAGGGGTGAAATGAGACAACCCTGATATACGTATATACATATGTACGATTTATTAAAAAAAAAGAGAAAAAAAAACAGAAAGAAATATGGATGATAAACCATTGCCACCAGGGCCTCCCCGACGTGGAAGGAGAGGGCAGTCCTCTCCAGGGGTCCTCGAGGAATCCCCTATACCCCCATAGGGGTATCCCCGCTGTCTTCACCCACCAGTCCCTGAAATGAGACAAGAATATATTAGGAATCCATCCGCGAACCAAATAAATGGAGATGAAAATAACACTCACCACCCACCGACGACGGGCAAAAAAACCAGCTGGCCGCGGTCCTCGCCCTCGAACCACGGGGCCCCGAACAACTCTCAGAGTCCGAAGGTATCCGAACCCTTGGCGTTGCACGAGAACCCCGCGGCTCAATCAGGGGTCGTCTAACTCCTCCTGAACTTCCTTATTGTCATAAAATTTCGTAACCTGCCGTGACGGGCCTGAAAAGAATCAGAATTAGGACACACGTGGTAAACACAACGGGAAAAGGAGAGTAGATACACACCACTCCTGGGAGTCACAAAAAACCCCCACCACTGTCCTGATGAGTCATAGAGCGCATCGCGCTGTGCCCCCCCGCGCTGCACTATGGCGCCACCCCCTCGCCTATGTGACCAGGTCTCCCCTCCCCCTGCGACACAGTTGTGGACCCCCCCCCATCACACTGTCCTAAGGCCCGAAACCCTGCAACGTTGCATGTCCCTCAGGGGGGCGTATCACGGTCGGTAATTATGCAGTGACCGCCGGTCGGTAATTTTTTAATTATCCTAAGGAGGTAAGTACCATGGTGAAGTAGAACACAGTGTTTTTGTAAGAAACGCTATATATATTATAAAGCTGTCTGGTGTGATACATTTTCGATGATTCGCCTGAGCCCTGTATAGAGGAATACGCTTAAAGTTTTATTTCCTACCGCCTGTTACCATTATTGACAAGATATGGGGAGATGGAGGTGAAGGAAACAAAAAAAGAAAAAATAGGTATTTTTAAATATATGTCGTATATTTTAAGAAAAGATCAATTGTACAATTTTTTATTAAGAGGTCTGTGTGGGATCAATGAAAATAGGTTTTCAAAATTTGTTATAAAAAATGAAAAAATAAATTGCAAAATAAAAATAAAAATTTTAAAAATAAAAAAAAATTTACAAAATAAAACAATTAAAAAATACAATTTAAAATTGCATTTTAAATTGTATGCATTTCTTGATATAAATATTGATATAAATATTGATATAAATATGATATAAATATGGTACAAAACCAGTACCAATTTTCTATAGAAAGCATATTAACAATAACTCGTAAAAAATAATCACGGTAAAAGCTTAATAACAAACATACAGCATTAGAATACTATGAACACGTGCAAAGTAAGTACTTTGGAATTCCTGACACGGACTCGCCAAGTAGTACTCGATAAGGAATCACCTAAAGTTTTATTAATTATTAAATCACCATTAAATGATAATTAAATACGGGAAGCAGTAGTAACATAAAAGAGTAGCGAAAACGTTATAGGCAATATTGAAAATATAATTAAAATGATGAGCCAGTGCTAGATCATATAATAGGAAAACATGTAGTGACTTATGTACTTGGCCTCAATAATATGATATCAATACTTTTTGTTAGAGGAATTCACAGCAATCCTGTACTTGGCGTTGTTTTTTACACGTAAGTGTTTTTTGGGGGATATCACAAGTTTTTGTTGCTCAATAGGATATATGAAAAAAGTTTTAAACAGTGAAATCTGTATTGTTAAAGAAATATAAAATATAAATAGATTGCAATGTCACTAATCAGATAAATATATTGCGTTGTCGAAAATGTTAAAAGCCATATAAATGTAATTTATAAATTGATTTTTCTTAGAAACACAAAAATATATATAAATTTGAAAGGAAAGTATATTCTTAAATGTAGAATGAAATTCATTTAGAAAGAAGTTGAGTCATTTAGGAATTTCGTAAGCTTTGACACAAGTCTCAACTACGTGTTGTAATCAGTGCCATCTGTTATCTAAAAAAGTAGTTGGAGGTACAAAGACGACGACGATGACTGAAGTGAATTAAAATCATCTCCTTTGCTATTTCAATATGCCTTGATCTCGTACAGCAATTGCATAGATCTTGGTGCCGATCGATTTAGAACGGGAAACCTAAACACAGAAAACTATGCAGAGGGACACTTGAACACTCTCAACTTCCACATCTAACACCTAGATACAAGAAACTACGAAGCATAACACCTGAACACCCTGGGTATCCGATATCTAGATACAAGAAACTACGGAGAGGAACATCTGAACACTCTGAACTTTCACATTTAACACCTAGATGGAAAAAACTACGGAGCAAAACACCTGGACACCTTGGACTTCCACGCCTAACTCTTAGATACAATAAACTACAGAGTGGAACACCTGGACACCCTGGACTTCCACATCCGACACCTACATAC
>NW_014333438.1:0-264 GCF_000341935.2 Cephus cinctus
ATTCTGTCGCAGACTGTCCTAGACTGTTCCAAAAATATCCAGGTCGGTCCCATACAGTCCCAGACTGTTCCAAAAAAATCCCTGTCTGTCCCAGCCTGTCCCAGACTGTACCAGACTGTTCCAAAAAAATCCCAGTCGGACCCAGTCTGTCCCAGACTGTCCCATAAAGTCCTATGCGGATCCCAAAATATCCCAGTCAATCCCAGACTGTCCCAGACAGTCCCAGACTGTTCCAAAAAAATACCAGTCGGTCCCAGACTGTCC
>NW_014333438.1:529-4555 GCF_000341935.2 Cephus cinctus
CGTCCCAGACTGTTACAAAAAAATCCCAGTCGGTCCCAGTCTACCCCAGACTGTCCTAGACTTTTCCAAATATATGCCAGTCGGTCCCAGACTGTCCCAGACAGTAACAGACTGTTCCAATAAAATACCAGTCGGTCCCAGTCTGCCCCAGACTGTCCTAGACTTTTCCAAATATATGCCAGTCGGTCCCAGACTGTCCCAGACAGTAACAGACTGTTCCAATAAAATACCAGTCGGTCCCAGTCTGCCCCAGACTGTCCTAGACTTTTCCAAATATATGCCAGTCGGTCCCAGACTGTCCCAGACAGTAACAGACTGTTCCAATAAAATACCAGTCGGTCCCAGTCTGCCCCAGACTGTCCCAGACTGTTCCAAAGATAACCCATTCTGTCGCAGACTGTCCTATACTGTTCCAAAAATACCCGAGTCGGTCCCAGACAGCCCCAGGCTGTTCCAAAAATAAGCCAGTCTGTCCCAGACTGCAATAGACTGATCCAAAAATATCGCAGTCTGTCCCAGACTGCAATAGACTGATCCAAAAATATCGCAGTCTGTCCCAGACTGCAATAGACTGATCCAAAAATATCGCAGTCTGTCCCAGACTGCAATAGACTGATCCAAAAATATCGCAGTCTGTCCCAGACTGCAATAGACTGATCCAAAAATATCGCAGTCTGTCCCAGACTGCAATAGACTGATCCAAAAATATCGCAGTCTGTCCCAGACTGCAATAGACTGATCCAAAAATATCGCAGTCTGTCCCAGACTGCAATAGACTGATCCAAAAATATCGCAGTCTGTCCCAGACTGCAATAGACTGATCCAAAAATATCGCAGTCTGTCCCAGACTGCAATAGACTGATCCAAAAATATCGCAGTCTGTCCCAGACTGCAATAGACTGATCCAAAAATATCGCAGTCTGTCCCAGACTGCAATAGACTGATCCAAAAATATCGCAGTCTGTCCCAGACTGCAATAGACTGATCCAAAAATATCGCAGTCTGTCCCAGACTGCAATAGACTGATCCAAAAATATCGCAGTCTGTCCCAGACTGCAATAGACTGATCCAAAAATATCGCAGTCTGTCCCAGACTGCAATAGACTGATCCAAAAATATCGCAGTCTGTCCCAGACTGCAATAGACTGATCCAAAAATATCGCAGTCTGTCCCAGACTGCAATAGACTGATCCAAAAATATCGCAGTCTGTCCCAGACTGCAATAGACTGATCCAAAAATATCGCAGTCTGTCCCAGACTGCAATAGACTGATCCAAAAATATCGCAGTCTGTCCCAGACTGCAATAGACTGATCCAAAAATATCGCAGTCTGTCCCAGACTGCAATAGACTGATCCAAAAATATCGCAGTCTGTCCCAGACTGCAATAGACTGATCCAAAAATATCGCAGTCTGTCCCAGACTGCAATAGACTGATCCAAAAATATCGCAGTCTGTCCCAGACTGCAATAGACTGATCCAAAAATATCGCAGTCTGTCCCAGACTGCAATAGACTGATCCAAAAATATCGCAGTCTGTCCCAGACTGCAATAGACTGATCCAAAAATATCGCAGTCTGTCCCAGACTGCAATAGACTGATCCAAAAATATCGCAGTCTGTCCCAGACTGCAATAGACTGATCCAAAAATATCGCAGTCTGTCCCAGACTGCAATAGACTGATCCAAAAATATCGCAGTCTGTCCCAGACTGCAATAGACTGATCCAAAAATATCGCAGTCTGTCCCAGACTGCAATAGACTGATCCAAAAATATCGCAGTCTGTCCCAGACTGCAATAGACTGATCCAAAAATATCGCAGTCTGTCCCAGACTGCAATAGACTGATCCAAAAATATCGCAGTCTGTCCCAGACTGCAATAGACTGATCCAAAAATATCGCAGTCTGTCCCAGACTGCAATAGACTGATCCAAAAATATCGCAGTCTGTCCCAGACTGCAATAGACTGATCCAAAAATATCGCAGTCTGTCCCAGACTGCAATAGACTGATCCAAAAATATCGCAGTCTGTCCCAGACTGCAATAGACTGATCCAAAAATATCGCAGTCTGTCCCAGACTGCAATAGACTGATCCAAAAATATCGCAGTCTGTCCCAGACTGCAATAGACTGATCCAAAAATATCGCAGTCTGTCCCAGACTGCAATAGACTGATCCAAAAATATCGCAGTCTGTCCCAGACTGCAATAGACTGATCCAAAAATATCGCAGTCTGTCCCAGACTGCAATAGACTGATCCAAAAATATCGCAGTCTGTCCCAGACTGCAATAGACTGATCCAAAAATATCGCAGTCTGTCCCAGACTGCAATAGACTGATCCAAAAATATCGCAGTCTGTCCCAGACTGCAATAGACTGATCCAAAAATATCGCAGTCTGTCCCAGACTGCAATAGACTGATCCAAAAATATCGCAGTCTGTCCCAGACTGCAATAGACTGATCCAAAAATATCGCAGTCTGTCCCAGACTGCAATAGACTGATCCAAAAATATCGCAGTCTGTCCCAGACTGCAATAGACTGATCCAAAAATATCGCAGTCTGTCCCAGACTGCAATAGACTGATCCAAAAATATCGCAGTCTGTCCCAGACTGCAATAGACTGATCCAAAAATATCGCAGTCTGTCCCAGACTGCAATAGACTGATCCAAAAATATCGCAGTCTGTCCCAGACTGCAATAGACTGATCCAAAAATATCGCAGTCTGTCCCAGACTGCAATAGACTGATCCAAAAATATCGCAGTCTGTCCCAGACTGCAATAGACTGATCCAAAAATATCGCAGTCTGTCCCAGACTGCAATAGACTGATCCAAAAATATCGCAGTCTGTCCCAGACTGCAATAGACTGATCCAAAAATATCGCAGTCTGTCCCAGACTGCAATAGACTGATCCAAAAATATCGCAGTCTGTCCCAGACTGCAATAGACTGATCCAAAAATATCGCAGTCTGTCCCAGACTGCAATAGACTGATCCAAAAATATCGCAGTCTGTCCCAGACTGCAATAGACTGATCCAAAAATATCGCAGTCTGTCCCAGACTGCAATAGACTGATCCAAAAATATCGCAGTCTGTCCCAGACTGCAATAGACTGATCCAAAAATATCGCAGTCTGTCCCAGACTGCAATAGACTGATCCAAAAATATCGCAGTCTGTCCCAGACTGCAATAGACTGATCCAAAAATATCGCAGTCTGTCCCAGACTGCAATAGACTGATCCAAAAATATCGCAGTCTGTCCCAGACTGCAATAGACTGATCCAAAAATATCGCAGTCTGTCCCAGACTGCAATAGACTGATCCAAAAATATCGCAGTCTGTCCCAGACTGCAATAGACTGATCCAAAAATATCGCAGTCTGTCCCAGACTGCAATAGACTGATCCAAAAATATCGCAGTCTGTCCCAGACTGCAATAGACTGATCCAAAAATATCGCAGTCTGTCCCAGACTGCAATAGACTGATCCAAAAATATCGCAGTCTGTCCCAGACTGCAATAGACTGATCCAAAAATATCGCAGTCTGTCCCAGACTGCAATAGACTGATCCAAAAATATCGCAGTCTGTCCCAGACTGCAATAGACTGATCCAAAAATATCGCAGTCTGTCCCAGACTGCAATAGACTGATCCAAAAATATCGCAGTCTGTCCCAGACTGCAATAGACTGATCCAAAAATATCGCAGTCTGTCCCAGACTGCAATAGACTGATCCAAAAATATCGCAGTCTGTCCCAGACTGCAATAGACTGATCCAAAAATATCGCAGTCTGTCCCAGACTGCAATAGACTGATCCAAAAATATCGCAGTCTGTCCCAGACTGCAATAGACTGATCCAAAAATATCGCAGTCTGTCCCAGACTGTCCTAGACTGTTCCAAAAATATCCCAATCTGTCCCAGTCTGTCCCAGACTGCAATAGACTGATCCAAAAATATCGCAGTCTGTCCCAGACTGTCCCAGTCTGCCCCAGACTGTCCTAGACTGTTCCAAAAATATCCCAGTC
>NW_014333438.1:4915-5642 GCF_000341935.2 Cephus cinctus
TACAGTCCCATGCTGTTCCAAAGATAACCCATTCTGTCGCAGACTGTCCTAGACTGTTCCAAAATACCCCAGTCGGTCCCAGACTGTCCCAGACTGTCCTAGATTGTTCCAGAAATATTCCAGTCGGTCCCAGACTGTCCCAGACTGTCCTAGATTGTTCCAGAAATATTCCAGTCGGTCCCAGACTGTCCCAGACTGTCCTAGATTGTTCCAGAAATATTCCAGTCGGTCCCAGACTGTCCCAGACTGTCCTAGATTGTTCCAGAAATATTCCAGTCGGTCCCAGACTGTCCCAGACTGTCCTAGATTGTTCCAGAAATATTCCAGTCGGTCCCAGACTGTCCCAGACTGTCCTAGATTGTTCCAGAAATATTCCAGTCGGTCCCAGACTGTCCCAGACTGTCCTAGACTGTTCCAAAAATATCCCAGTCTGTCCCAGACAGTCCTAGATTGTTCCAGAAATGTCCCAGTCGGTCCCGGACTGTCCTAGACATTCCCAGGCTGTTCCAAAAATATCCCATTCTGTCGCAGACTGTATTAGACTGTTCCAAAAATATCCGAGTCGGTCCCAGACAGTTCCAGACTGCTCCAAAAAAATCCCTGTCTGACCCAGCCTGTCCCAGACTGTGCCAGACTGTTCCAAAAAAATCCCAGTCGGTTCCAGTCTGTCCCAGACTGTCCCATAAAGTCCCATGCGGTTCCCAAAATATCCCAGTCTATCCCAGAC
>NW_014333438.1:5953-11449 GCF_000341935.2 Cephus cinctus
CCAGTCGGTCCCAGTCTGCCCCAGACTGTCCTAGACTGTTCCAAAAATATGCCAGTCGGTTCCAGACTGTCCCAGACTGTCCCAGACTGCAACAGACTGTTCCAATAAAATACCAGTTGTTCCCAGTCTGACCCAGACTGTCCTAGATTGTTTCAGAAATATTCCAGTCGGTCCCAGACTGTCCCAGACAGTCCCAGGCTGTTCCAAAGATAACCCATTCTGTCGCAGACTGTCCTAGACTGTTCCAAAGAAATCCCAGTCGGTCCCTGTCTGTCCCAGACTTTCCTAGATTGTTCCAGAAATATCCCAGTCGGTTCCAGACTGTCCCAGAGTGTCCCAGGCTGTTCCAAAGATAACCCATTCTGTCGCAGACTGTCCTAGACTGTTCCAAAGAAATCCCAGTCGGTCCCTGTCTGTCCCAGACTTTCCTAGATTGTTCCAGAAATATCCCAGTCGGTTCCAGACTGTCCCAGACGGCCCCAGTCTGTTCCAAAAATATCCCAGTCGGTCCCTGTCTGTCCCAGACTTTCCTAGATTGTTCCAGAAATATCCCAGTCGGTTCCAGACTGTCCCAGAGTGTCCCAGGCTGTTCCAAAAATAACCCAATCTGCCCCAGACGGTCCCAGACTATCCCAGACTGTTCCACAAAAATTCCAGTCGGTCCCAGACAGTCCTAGACTGTCCTAGACTGTTCCAAAAATATCCGAGTCGGTCCCAGACAGCCCCAGACTGTTCCAAAAAAATCCCAGTCGGTCCCAATCTGCCCCAGACTGTCCTAGACTGTTCGAAAAGTATCCCAGTCGATCCCAGACTGTCCCAGCCAGTAACAGACTGTTCCAAAAATAACCCATTCTGTCGCAGACTGTCCTAGACTGTTCCAAAAATATCCGAGTCGGTCCCAGACAGCCCCAGACTGTTCCAAAAAAATCCCAGTCGGTCCCAATCTGCCCCAGACTGTCCTAGACTGTTCGAAAAGTATCCCAGTCGATCCCAGACTGTCCCAGCCAGTAACAGACTGTTCCAAAAATAACCCATTCTGTCGCAGACTGTCCTAGACTGTTCCAAAAATATCCGAGTCGGTCCCAGACAGCCCCAGACTGTTCCAAAAAAATCCCAGTCGGTCCCAATCTGCCCCAGACTGTCCTAGACTGTTCGAAAAGTATCCCAGTCGATCCCAGACTGTCCCAGCCAGTAACAGACTGTTCCAAAAATAACCCATTCTGTCGCAGACTGTCCTAGACTGTTCCAAAAATATCCGAGTCGGTCCCAGACAGCCCCAGACTGTTCCAAAAAAATCCCAGTCGGTCCCAATCTGCCCCAGACTGTCCTAGACTGTTCGAAAAGTATCCCAGTCGATCCCAGACTGTCCCAGCCAGTAACAGACTGTTCCAAAAATAACCCATTCTGTCGCAGACTGTCCTAGACTGTTCCAAAAATATCCGAGTCGGTCCCAGACAGCCCCAGACTGTTCCAAAAAAATCCCAGTCGGTCCCAATCTGCCCCAGACTGTCCTAGACTGTTCGAAAAGTATCCCAGTCGATCCCAGACTGTCCCAGCCAGTAACAGACTGTTCCAAAAATAACCCATTCTGTCGCAGACTGTCCTAGACTGTTCCAAAAATATCCGAGTCGGTCCCAGACAGCCCCAGACTGTTCCAAAAAAATCCCAGTCGGTCCCAATCTGCCCCAGACTGTCCTAGACTGTTCGAAAAGTATCCCAGTCGATCCCAGACTGTCCCAGCCAGTAACAGACTGTTCCAAAAATAACCCATTCTGTCGCAGACTGTCCTAGACTGTTCCAAAAATATCCGAGTCGGTCCCAGACAGCCCCAGACTGTTCCAAAAAAATCCCAGTCGGTCCCAATCTGCCCCAGACTGTCCTAGACTGTTCGAAAAGTATCCCAGTCGATCCCAGACTGTCCCAGCCAGTAACAGACTGTTCCAAAAATAACCCATTCTGTCGCAGACTGTCCTAGACTGTTCCAAAAATATCCGAGTCGGTCCCAGACAGCCCCAGACTGTTCCAAAAAAATCCCAGTCGGTCCCAATCTGCCCCAGACTGTCCTAGACTGTTCGAAAAGTATCCCAGTCGATCCCAGACTGTCCCAGCCAGTAACAGACTGTTCCAAAAATAACCCATTCTGTCGCAGACTGTCCTAGACTGTTCCAAAAATATCCGAGTCGGTCCCAGACAGCCCCAGACTGTTCCAAAAAAATCCCAGTCGGTCCCAATCTGCCCCAGACTGTCCTAGACTGTTCGAAAAGTATCCCAGTCGATCCCAGACTGTCCCAGCCAGTAACAGACTGTTCCAAAAATAACCCATTCTGTCGCAGACTGTCCTAGACTGTTCCAAAAATATCCGAGTCGGTCCCAGACAGCCCCAGACTGTTCCAAAAAAATCCCAGTCGGTCCCAATCTGCCCCAGACTGTCCTAGACTGTTCGAAAAGTATCCCAGTCGATCCCAGACTGTCCCAGCCAGTAACAGACTGTTCCAAAAATAACCCATTCTGTCGCAGACTGTCCTAGACTGTTCCAAAAATATCCGAGTCGGTCCCAGACAGCCCCAGACTGTTCCAAAAAAATCCCAGTCGGTCCCAATCTGCCCCAGACTGTCCTAGACTGTTCGAAAAGTATCCCAGTCGATCCCAGACTGTCCCAGCCAGTAACAGACTGTTCCAAAAATAACCCATTCTGTCGCAGACTGTCCTAGACTGTTCCAAAAATATCCGAGTCGGTCCCAGACAGCCCCAGACTGTTCCAAAAAAATCCCAGTCGGTCCCAATCTGCCCCAGACTGTCCTAGACTGTTCGAAAAGTATCCCAGTCGATCCCAGACTGTCCCAGCCAGTAACAGACTGTTCCAAAAATAACCCATTCTGTCGCAGACTGTCCTAGACTGTTCCAAAAATATCCGAGTCGGTCCCAGACAGCCCCAGACTGTTCCAAAAAAATCCCAGTCGGTCCCAATCTGCCCCAGACTGTCCTAGACTGTTCGAAAAGTATCCCAGTCGATCCCAGACTGTCCCAGCCAGTAACAGACTGTTCCAAAAATAACCCATTCTGTCGCAGACTGTCCTAGACTGTTCCAAAAATATCCGAGTCGGTCCCAGACAGCCCCAGACTGTTCCAAAAAAATCCCAGTCGGTCCCAATCTGCCCCAGACTGTCCTAGACTGTTCGAAAAGTATCCCAGTCGATCCCAGACTGTCCCAGCCAGTAACAGACTGTTCCAAAAATAACCCATTCTGTCGCAGACTGTCCTAGACTGTTCCAAAAATATCCGAGTCGGTCCCAGACAGCCCCAGACTGTTCCAAAAAAATCCCAGTCGGTCCCAATCTGCCCCAGACTGTCCTAGACTGTTCGAAAAGTATCCCAGTCGATCCCAGACTGTCCCAGCCAGTAACAGACTGTTCCAAAAATAACCCATTCTGTCGCAGACTGTCCTAGACTGTTCCAAAAATATCCGAGTCGGTCCCAGACAGCCCCAGACTGTTCCAAAAAAATCCCAGTCGGTCCCAATCTGCCCCAGACTGTCCTAGACTGTTCGAAAAGTATCCCAGTCGATCCCAGACTGTCCCAGCCAGTAACAGACTGTTCCAAAAATAACCCATTCTGTCGCAGACTGTCCTAGACTGTTCCAAAAATATCCGAGTCGGTCCCAGACAGCCCCAGACTGTTCCAAAAAAATCCCAGTCGGTCCCAATCTGCCCCAGACTGTCCTAGACTGTTCGAAAAGTATCCCAGTCGATCCCAGACTGTCCCAGCCAGTAACAGACTGTTCCAAAAATAACCCATTCTGTCGCAGACTGTCCTAGACTGTTCCAAAAATATCCGAGTCGGTCCCAGACAGCCCCAGACTGTTCCAAAAAAATCCCAGTCGGTCCCAATCTGCCCCAGACTGTCCTAGACTGTTCGAAAAGTATCCCAGTCGATCCCAGACTGTCCCAGCCAGTAACAGACTGTTCCAAAAATAACCCATTCTGTCGCAGACTGTCCTAGACTGTTCCAAAAATATCCGAGTCGGTCCCAGACAGCCCCAGACTGTTCCAAAAAAATCCCAGTCGGTCCCAATCTGCCCCAGACTGTCCTAGACTGTTCGAAAAGTATCCCAGTCGATCCCAGACTGTCCCAGCCAGTAACAGACTGTTCCAAAAATAACCCATTCTGTCGCAGACTGTCCTAGACTGTTCCAAAAATATCCGAGTCGGTCCCAGACAGCCCCAGACTGTTCCAAAAAAATCCCAGTCGGTCCCAATCTGCCCCAGACTGTCCTAGACTGTTCGAAAAGTATCCCAGTCGATCCCAGACTGTCCCAGCCAGTAACAGACTGTTCCAAAAATAACCCATTCTGTCGCAGACTGTCCTAGACTGTTCCAAAAATATCCGAGTCGGTCCCAGACAGCCCCAGACTGTTCCAAAAAAATCCCAGTCGGTCCCAATCTGCCCCAGACTGTCCTAGACTGTTCGAAAAGTATCCCAGTCGATCCCAGACTGTCCCAGCCAGTAACAGACTGTTCCAAAAATAACCCATTCTGTCGCAGACTGTCCTAGACTGTTCCAAAAATATCCGAGTCGGTCCCAGACAGCCCCAGACTGTTCCAAAAAAATCCCAGTCGGTCCCAATCTGCCCCAGACTGTCCTAGACTGTTCGAAAAGTATCCCAGTCGATCCCAGACTGTCCCAGCCAGTAACAGACTGTTCCAAAAATAACCCATTCTGTCGCAGACTGTCCTAGACTGTTCCAAAAATATCCGAGTCGGTCCCAGACAGCCCCAGACTGTTCCAAAAAAATCCCAGTCGGTCCCAATCTGCCCCAGACTGTCCTAGACTGTTCGAAAAGTATCCCAGTCGATCCCAGACTGTCCCAGCCAGTAACAGACTGTTCCAAAAATAACCCATTCTGTCGCAGACTGTCCTAGACTGTTCCAAAAATATCCGAGTCGGTCCCAGACAGCCCCAGACTGTTCCAAAAAAATCCCAGTCGGTCCCAATCTGCCCCAGACTGTCCTAGACTGTTCGAAAAGTATCCCAGTCGATCCCAGACTGTCCCAGACAGTAACAGACTGTTCCAAAAATAACCCATTCTGTCGCAGACTGTCCTAGACTGTTCGAAAAGTATCCCAGTCGATCCCAGACTGTCCCAGCCAGTCCCAGACAGTTCCAAAAAAATCCCAGTCGGTCCCCCTCTGTCCCAGACTGTCCCAGACTATCCCAGACAGTAACAGACTGTTCCAAAAATATCCGAGTCGGTCCCAGACAGCCCCAGACTGTTCCAAAAAAATCCCAGTCTGTCCCAGCCTGTCCCAGACTGTCCTAGACTGTTCCAAAAAAATCCCAGTCAGTCCCAGCCTGTCGCAGACTGTCGCAGACTGTTCCAAAAAAATCCCAGTCTGTCCCAGTGTGTCCCAGACTGTCCCATAAAGTCCCGTGCGGTTCCCAAAATATCTCAGTCTGTCCCAGACTGTCCCAGACAGTCCCAGACAGTTCCAAAAAAAT
>NW_014333439.1:0-1113 GCF_000341935.2 Cephus cinctus
ATTGCGAGCAAAATTATACTCTTTCAAAATTTTAGGTGAAAACAAAGATTAAGAACGCGCGAAAGGAGTCAAGGCCTCCACATTGAAAACAATTACCTTTAATGATTATATTCAATGTCTTTTGCATCATCAACATTTAATGAAATGTCAAAATTTAAATCAAAGTAAAAACATAAAGTTTATACCGTTCAACAGAGAAAAATAGCACTGAGCTGGAATGACGACAAGAGGGTCATTCTTCCTGGTACGACCGACACCCTACCGTGGGGTTATAGAATGTAAGATGTATATAATAAACATGTAGAAATGTGAGATGTATATAATAAGAATGTACAAATGTAAAAATTGAAAATAAAGACAACGTGTGCTTTACGTTATTGCATATCACTTGATCCTTCAATGCAACGCCAGAATGTAAGATGTGTATAATAAACATGTACAAATGTGAGATGTATATAATAAGAATGTACAAATGTAAAAATTGAAAATAAAGACAACGTGTGCTTTACGTTATTGCATATCACTTGATCCTTCAATGCAACGCCAGCTTCTAACCATCTGGATTGTTCTTTCTATGCGTTATCTTAATAAATAACTCTCAGAAGTCGCTCGTACTCTTTGTCACATAGAGAGGTAGAGGTAGGGAGCACGCTTTAAAAATAACGCTTGCACCCGCTACGACTCAGTTCAAAAAATGTCTGACCACTACGTTCAGTTATTACCGCGCGTCTTTGTACCCATCGAATGGGTACAAAACGGATTTGAACAGAGCGCACGTATTACTGTAGAAAACGCTTTAAGAATGAGTGACGCTTTTTACAACCCTCTATGTGCCATTGATATAAATGGTGTTCTCGCCGTTAAAGAATATTATAATAATCAAATTTGGTTTAGAAAAATATAAGGTAAGCATTGAAGAATTATACGTATTATTGATTCTTTTATTTTTTCACTAATTTTAATTTGATTATAACAAACATTTTTTTGGTTTTACAGTAATGTGAACAACAGTAGAAGTAGTAGCAGCAGCAGCAGCAGCTGTAGCAGCAGCAGCATTATAATAGTGTACTAAATGAAAAAAGAATATATATAATAGTTTCTTTAAACATTATC
>NW_014333440.1:0-850 GCF_000341935.2 Cephus cinctus
GACGCCGCGTGCTCCCGAGTGAGTGCACGCGTGACCATATTTTCTTTTCAGTTCTTTTCTTTTTTTTTTGTTGTTCTGTTAGCTTTTTGGTTATTGTACATTTTCATTATTAATTATATTCTTTCTATTCTATATCGTGTCCCCTTTCTTCGATTCCCTCCCCCTCTCCCGTAGTTTTGAGATAGCTGCATTTGCAAGACACTGGGCCCTCTTGCGAGGCCCAGTACGTCACAAACTTTGGCGCCCAACGTGGGGCCCGATAAAATCAGAAGCCGAGTTACCCTCCTTCTGAGGTTTTCCCCAAAAGTGCTCACCTCGGTACACCCTCCCCAAGCCCTCCCCCTCCGACAAAGATGGATCCCGTCACCGCCGGTTTCGGGACGATGTCCACCACCACAAGTGTCACCACCTCCGGTCCCTCTGCTAGGACCGTCCCCTCCCCTCTCCCTACTATGATAGCCCCCCCGGCTACAACGCCTACCCTTGCGGAAAGGGACGCGATGAACCGAGTCCGTGAGAGCCTGGCGGCCCTCCCGGACGACCGTGACATCATACGGTTCTGCGACCACGCAGGCCTGAAGTCTACGGGACGCATAAGTGACCTCATGGACCGTTACTGGAGGTATGAGGTCCGTCGGCTGTATCCCCACCTTCCAATAGCGTGGGATCCGACGGAAGACGAACGAGGACTATCAGCCCCCTTTACCCTTAGTGCCGCCATGACAGACCCCAGCTTTGACGAGTCCAGACGAACCAACCCTCCGCAAATAGAAGATCGCGAGTCCCCCGCGCGCCCTCACCCCCCTTCAAGCCTAGCCTCCTCCCCTAGACCTCGCGCTCCCTTAGCCAC
>NW_014333440.1:4062-4419 GCF_000341935.2 Cephus cinctus
AACTGGGATATTCACCTCCCCGAGTTATGCTTTGCCCTCAACACCTCCGTGCAGACCTCTACCCAAATGACCCCCGCGTTCCTAAATTTTGGAAGGAATCCGAGGCCCGTAAAAAGTATTAGAGATCGAGTTCCCACCCTCGAGGTCCTCGAGCGAACGGATCCCTCAGTCTGGGAGGATAGAATGAAACGTCTCCCCCTCCTCCACGACTGGGTGAAGAAAAATGTATCTGAGGCCTCAAAACGGCAGGCCAGGTATTATAATCGAGGGAAATCAGACCGCGAGTTCCAAGTTGGAGACCTGGTCCTCCGGAGAAATCGAGTCCTTTCGTCCGCTTCCCAAAACTTCGCTGCCAAG
>NW_014333440.1:4606-5333 GCF_000341935.2 Cephus cinctus
ATTATGAAAGAATCGTCACCTACACGATTGCCCCCCATAGACGAGGAACCTGAAAATCCGGACCCACCTGAATTCCTATCCAGCCCTCCCACTCCCACTCCCGCTGCACCAGCGCCAGGGAAACGGCCAAGAGGACGCCCGCGCGGCAGCAAAACCTCCCGTGGTCCCCTAAGAAATGAAGCCCCTCCACAACAGCGTTACACCCTAAGAAACCGGAGCCGCAATATACCACACGAGCGGCCCCAGTCGCGATAATACCAATAGTAGTAGCAAGTAATAGTAGCTAGCCTTTGCGTAAATAGTAAATGTAGCTTAGTAGCTGGGAGAGAGAACCATACCCCCCCCCCTACATGCAGACCCTCCACCTTTTCAGAATGCCCGGACCAAGGCGAGGAGGCAGCGCAGCACCCACGACCAGGGAGGCCCGATGGGCCCAAATAGGGTATTTACCCGAGCCAGCTGAGCCGCCGGCAGCCGACACCTGTAAGCCGCCACCCCCGACGAGTCCGGACGAGGACACCACCCCGCTAAGGGGAATAATAAAGAAGCGGCCGCGACGAGCCCCCGAGGTCGCCGCCATGCAGTCCGCCAGGACTCCCCTGCTCCCCCCCCGGGCTTCGGCCACGAGGGCCCTGATGTCAGGAAGGGTACTCCCTCCCTGCTCCTCCCCCCCTCCACCGCTACCCCTCATGTCCATCCGGACTTCGCCCCCCCGAGACCCCCCCCC
>NW_014333440.1:5385-14969 GCF_000341935.2 Cephus cinctus
CCCCCCCGAGACCCCCCCCCATCACGAGGACCCCGACCACTACACCCGAGGACACCAAAACCCCCGAAGCCGGCTGTCCAGTTCCGGTGTTGGACGTGCGGAGGGCCAAACCATGCGGCGGCCCACTGTCCACACCGGTGGCGCAAGGACTAGGGCATGGAGCAGAGCCCAGAGTTGATGACCCCGCTACGCCCCCGGTTCTCTCCCCCTGAAGGAAGAAGGCACTTAAGCCACAAGTGTCCTGCTTAGTTTTTCTATTATCTCTTTTCATTATTTTTCGTTATGACGCCATGAAACGGCCCTTTCAGTTTATTTTTTTTTAAAAGTTTGTAGAGTTTATTTTTGTTATTATTGGTTTTCTTTCTTCCCTTCAGATTAAATATTATAACTAATTAAAAAAGAAAAAAAAAAAAAGGAGTACCTATTTCACCCTACCCTACCCCTACCTGTACCCTAGTCGCCCCTTCACCCCTGTCAGTGCCTTTCTCCCCTCCTTCCCTCCCCCCGTATGAATGACCGCTCAAGCACCCTATTTAGGTGGTGCTTTCGTCTAAGCGGGGGGGAGTTTGTAACAAAAATGTTACTGCAGGCTCCCCTCCGCCTCCTGGCTCGAGGTCCCATAGGCCTCGAGTATAGCGTTTTGGAGTTAAGTATGGGTAATTGCGTTTATTTAGTTGTTTTAGGTTTATTGTAATTAGAGTTAAGATCCCCCTCACTCCCTGCCACCATTCCCCTTTCCCCGTAGGGCACTGGCTCAAGGACCGGCTCCGAGGACCTACCACCACCACCAGCACCAGCACCGAAGACACCGACGTGGACATGCCACGAGGGAACAGCATCCCTGAATGGACCGCGAGAGCGGCTACGTGGCCGAGGCAGCGGAAGGCAGGGGTGGCATGTGCAGGAGGAACAGCATCCTGAATCGCCCGTGGGATGGACGCCCAGCCACCACCATCGCCACCAATATGCAGCCCCGGTGCAGTCCCGTCACACGGGCAAGAAAACATCCCGTGTGACAGCGGCGGAGCCCTCTCCCTCCGAGACCGCGGACGTGCCCGGGAGGATTTGACAGGCCTGGAGGCCGCCATCTTGGCCGGCGCGCGCAGCCAACACGCGTGCCGGCAGAGCCAGCGCTGTGCCGCCGACACGAGGCTCTGGAAGGCCCGGCAACCTCGCCGATTCGAAAAGGACCAATGCCCTGCCATGCCGGAACTGCCGACCAATGCCGAAGCGCGTAGCCCTCTCAGCTGAGCAGCCGCCACCAATAAGCGAGGCCCTGGAGGCCCACGAGGGCCAGCAATCCCGAAAATTCGACACTTCGAGCCAGGAGACAGTAAAGAGTGTGCGATTTCGGTTTTCGAGTGCGCTAATCTTCGAGAGAATTGTAGAGCGAGAGTGTGAGAGTGATAACTTGGATTATCAGTGTTGCGGAATTTTGAGTGAGTACTGCGTGACTGGACTTTCCCTATTTGCCCTCCCTTCCCTATCACCCTCTTAGAATTTGCGCTGTAGATTTTGTAGGTCCCTTCAGGACACCGCGAGTCGACCCACGTGGTCCGACATTCTCCCAGCTTTTCTTGTAGTTGCGGCGGGCCTTCAGCCCTTACACTCGAGGCCCGTGGTGTATTACGTGCGTCCCCTAGTATTTTGCGCCCCTTTTGGGAAAACCCCGTGCCCTCTCCCTTCCCTGCCCATTTTTGCGTTCAAACCGAGGTAATATTGAAAAGTAGCCATATCGCGATCGAGAACCTTCTTCCCTGAGACCCCTCACCTCTCCGTCCGCTAGCCGTGCCATATCCCGTAAAGTAAACAAACGAGGACCTTTCGGGGTCACTCGTCGGTGCTACACCGTTACAGTAGCTGGCGCCCAGATATTGTTGTTTCCCCCCCTGTCCCTCCTGCCCCCTTGCCAATACCCTGCTCCCCCGTTCCCTGATCCCCCTTGCCCACCAGCCGTTTAAAGGTCCCCTGAAACCCCGCGTGCTCCTGCGTGAGCCCGACGGTTATCTCTTCGTTTCCGTTTGATTACATTTCTTGGTACGGTTCGTTCGTAATATTTTGATGGATCATATCTAGTTTCATAGTTGTTCTTCTCTGTATCACTTTGTTAGTCATATCAAGTATACGTTATTTTATTTCTATTCTACTCCGTGGCACCTTTCTTCAATCCCCTACCCCCTCTCCCGTGTTATTGAGATAGCTGCATTTGCGAGACCCTGGGCCCTTTTTCGAGGCCCAGTACGTCACAGCAGATATACTATTTGTCTCATCTCACCATACATATGTATAAAATAATTGTGTGGGTTCTTACGCTTTTCATTTTTTTTACACGATATTAAAAAGTGACATTTTTTGGGACATTTTTTACTACTTTTCTATTCGGCTGAATAATATTTAAACTATCAAGAAGTGAAACAGCCTGCCATACGTGCGAGCGTTATCAAATTTTTTTTTAATGAGACCACGGCACGTTAAAACAAAAAATGAAATGGAGAAATGTATCTATGTTAGAAATGCAAAAGCGTTAAGCGGAAACGAGATTTTTTTCCATTGCTGTCAATTTTTCTCTTACATCTTCATGAGAGTAAGTATCGCAACAAGTGAGGCTGCGTATTTCCACCAGCTATGGATCATCATGTATCAAGAACATGCATTGGGCGCGTTGACAACGATTCAGCTTCGTAATCGTCAGGTGTCGTGTTCGCGTCTAGAGGGGAAAACTTTAATTTATAGCTGATAATCACGCCTGATAACACCGTGCGTCCTTGCAGCGTCTGGAAATAAGCATAAAAGGTGTCGGATAAATACAATTTTTTAAATCAAATAAAAATCTATGCAGGTTTAAAATTATTACACTTACAGCTCCGGTGACAGTCGGCTGTAGCCTGAAGGGGTCAGGCGCCGTTCGTCCGTTTTTTTGTGATATCTAAAAATAAATGTCAAAGATGTCAGATACAAAATAACTTTTTTAAAAAAAAAAAAAATGTATACACGCTCAACACCGATATGCATACCACTTTATTAATATTTCCTTTTTTTATTTTTTCCGCACTCTTTTTCTTTTCCCGATTTGGCCTAGAAAAACAGGGTAAACGTTAGATAAAATAAAGATGGTTGAAAGCGGGATCAAGCAGTTTTTTTTAAACTTACCGTTGTTTCGCCTATGACCAATCTCTTCAATTTTATATACTCTTCTATTTTTTTTATAATATTAGCACCCTTATGAACCGCCACCAATGTACTAACGAGATGCTGCGAAGACATCTCACAGGTAACTATATTACCCCCCACCATGACCATACATTTCTGCATAGTTGCAAATAAGAGATGCCCGTAGTAGGGGTTTATGCGGGCCTGGGTTTCATAGGGTTGGTCGATACCATGGTACCCCTCACGCCAGCCGTATTTACGCATCGTTCGCTAAATCGAGCAAAAGAGGGGTACCCACATTCCAGAAGCAGATGCGTTGTATGTGAATGGTTCATCCCGAGTACAAAATTAGGGGTTGCATATCCACCCATCGATAGTTAAAAGTGTCGAAAAAGTATCGTCAATGCGTACGATACTTGTATAATATAAGGTATTTCTTATAAGAAAGAACCGTATTTTACGTCACCATGTTACCTCCTTAGGATAATTAAAAATTACCGACCGGCGGTCACATAGTTAAAAGTGTCGAAAAAGTATCGTCAATGCGTACGATACTTGTATAATATAAGGTATTTCTTATAAGAAAGAACCGTATTTTACGTCACCATGTTACCTCCTTAGGATAATTAAAAAGTTACCGACCGGCGGTCAAAGCATAATTACCGACCGTGATAGGCCCCTGGGGGCACGCAACGCCGCTGCTACCGAGTTTCGGGCCTTAGGACCAGGCCCGCGTGGTGGGGGAGCAGCAACATGGGTTGGCGGTGGGGAGAGCAGACCACATAGGCGAGGAGGTGACGCCATAGTGCAGCGCGGGGGGTCAGAGCGCTGCGCGCTCCATGACTCACAGGGGACAGTGGTGGGGGTTTGTTGTGACGGCCAGAAGTGGCTTATAACTACTGTCTGTCTGCGACAGTCTGGGACTTCTTTGGAACAGTCTAGGTCTGTCTGCGACAGTCTGGGACTTCTTTGGAACAGTCTAGGTCTGTCTGCGACAGTCTGGGACTTCTTTGGAACAGTCTAGGTCTGTCTGCGACAGTCTGGGACTTCTTTGGAACAGTCTAGGTCTGTCTGCGACAGTCTGGGACTTCTTTGGAACAGTCTAGGTCTGTCTGCGACAATCTCGGACAGACGGGGACCGTCTGGGACAGTCTGGAAGAAACTGGGACCGTCTGGGATATTTTTGGAACAGTCTATGACAGTCTGGGAGAGTCTGGGACAGTCTGCGACCGACTGGGAGACTGGGATATATTTGGAACAGTCTAGGACAGTCTGGGACTGTCTTGGACAGACTGGGACCATCTGGTTTTTTCTTGGAACTGTCTAGGACAGACTCGGACAGACTGGAATATTTCTGGAACAGTCTGGGAAAGTCTGGGGCAGCCTGGGACAGACTGGGATATTTTTGGAACAGCCTGGGAATGTCTGGGGCAGTCTGGGACAATCTAGGACAGTCTGAGACAGACTAAGATCGTCTGGAATTTTTTTGGAGCAGTCTGGTACAGTCTGGGATACTCTTGTACAGTCTGGGATTTTTCTGGAACAGTGTGGGACAGTCTGGAACAGCCTGAGACAGTCTGGGACCGTCTGGGATATTTTTGGAGCAGTCTGGTACAGTCTGGTAATGTCTGAGACGAACTGGGACCATCTGGAATTTGTTTATAACAGTCTAGGACTGTGTGGGACTGTCTAGGACAGTCTGGGACAGACTGAGACCGCCAGGGATATTTTTGGAACAGGATGGGACTGTCTGGGACAGACTGGGACGGTCTGGAATTTTTTTTGTAACAGTCTGGGACAGTCTGGGACCGTCTGGTACAGTCTGGGATATATTTGGAACAGCCTGGGGATGTCTGGGACAGGCTGGTATATTTTCGGAATAGTCTGGGACAGTCTGGGACAGCCTGGGACACTCTGGGATGTATTTGGAACAGCCTGGGTCTGTCTGGGACAGTCTGGGACAGACTGGGACTGACTGGAATTTTTTTGGAACGGTCTGGGACTGTCTGGGACAGTTTGGGACAGATTAGGATATTTTTGGAACAGACTGGGTTTGTCTGGGACAGTCTGGGACAGACTGGGAAATTTTTGGAACCGCCTGGGACTGTATGGGACAGTCTGGGACCGTCTGGGATATTTTTCGAGCAGTCTGGTACAGTCTGGGACAGTCTGAGAAGGACTGGGACCATTTGGAATATGTTTATAACAGTCTAGGACTGTGTGGGACAGTCTAGGACAGTCTCGGACAGTCTGGGACCGACTGGGACCGTCAGGGATATTTTTGGATCAGGCTGGGACTGTTTGGGATTACTTTGGAACAGTCTAGGACAGTCTGGGACCGTCTGAGACAGACTGGGACCGTCTGGGATTTTTTTTTGAACATTCTGGGACAGACTGGGATCGTCTGGGATATTTTTGGAACCGTCTGGGACTGTCTGGGTCTGTCTGGGACACACTGGGAACGTCTGGAAGAGACTTGGAACATGTGAGGCTTTTTTGGAAAATTGTGGGAATGTCTTGGACCGTCTGTGTTTTTTTGGAACTGTCTGGGACAGTCTAGGACAGACTGGGACAGACTGGGACCGCCTGGGATATTTTTGGAACCGTCTGGGACTGTCTGGGTCTGTCTGGGACACACTGGGAACGTCTGGAAGAGACTTGGAACATGTGAGGCTTTTTTGGAAAATTGTGGGAATGTCTTGGACCGTCTGTGTTTTTTTGGAACTGTCTGGGACAGTCTAGGACAGACTGGGACAGACTGGGACCGCCTGGGATATTTTTGGAACCGTCTGGGACTGTCTGGGTCTGTCTGGGACACACTGGGAACGTCTGGAAGAGACTTGGAACATGTGAGGCTTTTTTGGAAAATTGTGGGAATGTCTTGGACCGTCTGTGTTTTTTTGGAACTGTCTGGGACAGTCTAGGACAGACTGGGACAGACTGGGACCGCCTGGGATATTTTTGGAACCGTCTGGGACTGTCTGGGTCTGTCTGGGACACACTGGGAACGTCTGGAAGAGACTTGGAACATGTGAGGCTTTTTTGGAAAATTGTGGGAATGTCTTGGACCGTCTGTGTTTTTTTGGAACTGTCTGGGACAGTCTAGGACAGACTGGGACAGACTGGGACCGCCTGGGATATTTTTGGAACCGTCTGGGACTGTCTGGGTCTGTCTGGGACACACTGGGAACGTCTGGAAGAGACTTGGAACATGTGAGGCTTTTTTGGAAAATTGTGGGAATGTCTTGGACCGTCTGTGTTTTTTTGGAACTGTCTGGGACAGTCTAGGACAGACTGGGACAGACTGGGACCGCCTGGGATATTTTTGGAACCGTCTGGGACTGTCTGGGTCTGTCTGGGACACACTGGGAACGTCTGGAAGAGACTTGGAACATGTGAGGCTTTTTTGGAAAATTGTGGGAATGTCTTGGACCGTCTGTGTTTTTTTGGAACTGTCTGGGACAGTCTAGGACAGACTGGGACAGACTGGGACCGCCTGGGATATTTTTGGAACCGTCTGGGACTGTCTGGGTCTGTCTGGGACACACTGGGAACGTCTGGAAGAGACTTGGAACATGTGAGGCTTTTTTGGAAAATTGTGGGAATGTCTTGGACCGTCTGTGTTTTTTTGGAACTGTCTGGGACAGTCTAGGACAGACTGGGACAGACTGGGACCGCCTGGGATATTTTTGGAACCGTCTGGGACTGTCTGGGTCTGTCTGGGACACACTGGGAACGTCTGGAAGAGACTTGGAACATGTGAGGCTTTTTTGGAAAATTGTGGGAATGTCTTGGACCGTCTGTGTTTTTTTGGAACTGTCTGGGACAGTCTAGGACAGACTGGGACAGACTGGGACCGCCTGGGATATTTTTGGAACCGTCTGGGACTGTCTGGGTCTGTCTGGGACACACTGGGAACGTCTGGAAGAGACTTGGAACATGTGAGGCTTTTTTGGAAAATTGTGGGAATGTCTTGGACCGTCTGTGTTTTTTTGGAACTGTCTGGGACAGTCTAGGACAGACTGGGACAGACTGGGACCGCCTGGGATATTTTTGGAACCGTCTGGGACTGTCTGGGTCTGTCTGGGACACACTGGGAACGTCTGGAAGAGACTTGGAACATGTGAGGCTTTTTTGGAAAATTGTGGGAATGTCTTGGACCGTCTGTGTTTTTTTGGAACTGTCTGGGACAGTCTAGGACAGACTGGGACAGACTGGGACCGCCTGGGATATTTTTGGAACCGTCTGGGACTGTCTGGGTCTGTCTGGGACACACTGGGAACGTCTGGAAGAGACTTGGAACATGTGAGGCTTTTTTGGAAAATTGTGGGAATGTCTTGGACCGTCTGTGTTTTTTTGGAACTGTCTGGGACAGTCTAGGACAGACTGGGACAGACTGGGACCGCCTGGGATATTTTTGGAACCGTCTGGGACTGTCTGGGTCTGTCTGGGACACACTGGGAACGTCTGGAAGAGACTTGGAACATGTGAGGCTTTTTTGGAAAATTGTGGGAATGTCTTGGACCGTCTGTGTTTTTTTGGAACTGTCTGGGACAGTCTAGGACAGACTGGGACAGACTGGGACCGCCTGGGATATTTTTGGAACCGTCTGGGACTGTCTGGGTCTGTCTGGGACACACTGGGAACGTCTGGAAGAGACTTGGAACATGTGAGGCTTTTTTGGAAAATTGTGGGAATGTCTTGGACCGTCTGTGTTTTTTTGGAACTGTCTGGGACAGTCTAGGACAGACTGGGACAGACTGGGACCGCCTGGGATATTTTTGGAACCGTCTGGGACTGTCTGGGTCTGTCTGGGACACACTGGGAACGTCTGGAAGAGACTTGGAACATGTGAGGCTTTTTTGGAAAATTGTGGGAATGTCTTGGACCGTCTGTGTTTTTTTGGAACTGTCTGGGACAGTCTAGGACAGACTGGGACAGACTGGGACCGCCTGGGATATTTTTGGAACCGTCTGGGACTGTCTGGGTCTGTCTGGGACACACTGGGAACGTCTGGAAGAGACTTGGAACATGTGAGGCTTTTTTGGAAAATTGTGGGAATGTCTTGGACCGTCTGTGTTTTTTTGGAACTGTCTGGGACAGTCTAGGACAGACTGGGACAGTCTGAGATTTTTTTGTAACAGTCTGGGACTGTCTGGGTCTGTCTGGGACACACTGGGAACGTCTGGAAGAGACTTGGAACATGTGAGGCTTTTTTGGAAAATTGTGGGAATGTCTTGGACCGTCTGTGTTTTTTTGGAACTGTCTAGGAGAGTCTGGGACAGACTTGAACCGTCTGGAATTTTTTTGGAACTGTCTGGGACAGTCTGGGACAGTCTGGAACAGTCTGGGATCCTTTGGAACAGTCTAGGACAGTCTCGGACCGTCTGGGACAGACTGGGACCGTCTGGGATATTTTTGGATCAGTGTGGGACTGTGTGGGGCAGTCTGGGACATTCTGGGCAGACTGGGACCGTCTGGGATTATTTTGGAACAGTCTAGGGCAGTCTGGGACCATCTGAGACAGACTAGGACCGTCTGGGATTATTTTGGAACAGTCTGGGACTGTCTGGAACCGCCTGAGACAGACTGGGACCGTCTGGGATATTTTTGGAGCAGTCTGGGACTGTGTGAGATAGTCTGGGACTGACTGGGACCGACTGGGAAGTTTTTGGAAAAGTCTGGGTCCGTCTGGGACAGTCTCGGATATTCTGGGCAGACTGGGACCGTCTGGGATTACTTTGGAGCAGTCTAGGACTGTCTGGGACCGTCTGAGACAGACTGGGACCGTCTGGCATATTTCTGGAACAGTCTGGGTCAGTCTGGGGCAGCCTGAGACAGACTGGGACCGTCTGGGATTTTTTTTTGAACATTCTGGGACAGACTGGGATCGTCTGGAATATTTTTGGAACTGTGTAGGACAGGCTGGGACAGTCTGGGACAGAATGGGACAGAATGGGACCGTATGGGATTTTTTTTTAACAGTCTGGGACAGAGTGTGATCGTCTGGGATATTTTTGGAACTGTGTAGGACAGTCTGGGATTGGGAATGTCTGGGGCAGTCCAGGACTGAATGGGGCAGCCTGGGATATTTTTGGAACAGTCTAGGTCTGTCTGGGACAATCTCGGACAGACTGGGATCGTCTGGGACAGTGTGGGACAGTCTGGAGGAGACTGGGACCGTCTGGGATATTTTTGGAACAGTCTATGACAGTCTCGGAGTGTCTGGGACAGTCTGCGACAGGGTGGGAGACCGGGATATATTTGGAACAGTCTAGGACAGTCTGGGACAAACTGGGACCGTCTATGATATTTTTGGAACAATCTGGGACTGTGTTGGTCTGTCTGGGTCTGACTCGGACCGACTGGGATGACTTTGGAACAGTCTGGGATTGTCTGGGACAGTCTGGGTCATTCTGGGGCAGACTTGGACC
>NW_014333441.1:0-9308 GCF_000341935.2 Cephus cinctus
GGATCCAATTTCATCCAAGAGTTGATATCGATATACAACACCTTACCTGTAATATCCTTCCGGTTTAGCGGAAGTATGATTAACTGTAACATAATAGGTCATTACTCTCCTATTGTAGACAAACCCATTTCTAAAATATCCTATAGCTTAGCGTTACGTCGATAACGTAGAATTCAGATCCAATTTCTACGGAGGCCACTGTTTTCTACTTACAAAAATCCGCTTAATTAATTAAATTAATAATATTAACAATAATTTTATTATTTATTATTAATAATAATAATTGTTAAGATAATTTAATTTTTAAAGAAATAATAAAAGAACGTTAATATTGTAAGAGCTAAGATTTTACAAGATTGTTTTATAATACCCTATGGTAAAGCAAAACGCACCGTACTTCCTGGCTCGTAGCAAAGTGCAGAATGCAGTTGAATGCATATGCATGTTGATGCAAATATAAAGTGGAACCAAAGCATAGATGCATCTTCCGTAGGTAACTTAAAACATACCTTATAAGGCACCGAAGTCAGTTTCGAGGTTATGTACGCTCTAGGAAGTTCTGGCCGATAAAGTTTTCTCTGTTCCTTCAAACGGATAGCGAAGTGTATTTAAATTTTGTAAATTTCCTAACCTACCAAAGATTAAGTGATAGATCGAAGAAGCTAAGGGAGGCAAAGGAAAATATAATATATTCTTACACACCGAGTGCATTCCCCTCTGACATTGGGCCTTTCTCACGACGCGTAAGATATTTGGCATTCCAGGCTACTTGCTTCATACCAACTATGCTTCGTGCAGTGCCATATAAAAGTACGGGTTCGTATGATGATTACGTAAGCCAAGCCTTCTTCCATCTTTTGTGAACTCGCGAAGGAGCTCAGCCGGCAGTCAGCATGTCCGTGAGTAACCTGACGATCCCTCATGAATGTTAAACTCCTGATATGGCAGCACCGAAAAGGACAGGACAGGCTCTTCGTGGAATTACGTAGAAACCGGAAAAATTGTCTTTTTTTTTGCAAATAATTCTCACGCGTTCTCGCCTTTCCGAGATTTTGAAATCTTCAAATCCAGAATTTTTTTTTTTTTTTTTTTCCAGAAAACCCGTTCACGCTATAACACTTAATGGGTATACTAAGAAGCTGGTAACGAGACACTTGATAACTGTCAAGAACCTGTAACGAAATTGCCAATGAGACACGTGTTTGGATTCTGACTTATCGTTCATATGTAAATTGACAGTGGACGAGTGACAGCTGAGGATAATTTCCGAGATCAATTTCGCATACTTCTTTGGCAACTGAATGACAAAGTGATAACAGTCAAATTCCAATCTATCACTCTATGATTAATGGACTTCTAAAGTATAAATTGTTATCGTGACGTAACCTCGTTGATCAAGAGACTCGGTCGAGTCTCGCGCCAAGTGAATTGTTATCGTGACGTAACCTCGTTGAATCTTTACTGACGGGAGTCATTGTGCCTTAAGAATTTTTACTGTCCGTATCAATTTTCAGGTTTCCCTACAATTTTCATTTCTTGCTGTATCTCATATATGTATATACATATGGTGCCTGGCTTCTGTCCCAATATGGCGATGATGATGGCAATATGGGATACAAGAAACCGAGAACAATGCATCGTGTAACTTTACGCACAATGCCTCACGTTCTTCTTGGCTCTGCACGTTATAGATGCCTAAAGGGTACAAGCTGTTTCTAGTATCTTCCGTATATTCCGTATATTCCGTATATTCCTATGAGATACTTGAACATCACTGAAATTCCATTCCTCGAGTAAATAAGCTTCTCTGCATTTTATTTAAGTCCTTTATTCAAATGGAGCAAGAAAGTCCTGCTGGATCTTTACAAGTTCAAAGGAGGCCGGCGTTCAGGAAGAGAATGAAAGGCAAACCTAGTAGGTACATTACGGTACAGTCGGAGCAGCAGCAATTTCATACGTGTTAGAGACAAGAAGACACGTCATTCGCAGTGGCTGACACCTAATCGTCCAAAAGCCTATTACCATATTCATAGTATCTCATTATTATTCGCATACATCATCATCATCATCATTATCATCATTATCAGCTGCCTTCGACTGTCTTTCTTCTTGGTCGGTCCTGAATGTTTTTCAAAGTTCACCTTTGCCTATGGCAACACTCTCAACTATCTTTGAAACGCATTGACACAAGTTGACTGGTAGTAAAACGTCATTCTTCTGGTCTTTTGTGTCAAGGTTAGATTCTGGATAATAAATAATCAGGATTAGGCAAAACTCGGAGTTACTAGAAAAGAAGCTTTTAAATAACCTTTCTCAATGATTCGCAATCCGTTTAAACGATTCATTAGGAATCCTTGAACTTTTTTTTCTTTATGTCTGCCAGTCACCAACTGCTTCCAATAGAGTCTCGTAGACCGAGAAAGAGCGAGGCAGACTAAAAATGCGAAAGATAGCAGAGATGTGGAGTCCCTCCCCTCCTTGTATAGAAGAGAAGCATAGGAGGGATGGGACGATCATTGGACCCTTAGGGCAGTCTTTAACTTTTTACCATGTTCCAATCGCGAATAAATTAGTCGGGTGGCATCTATGGTATTATTATGTTATTACGGTTGAACTTCATGGGCATGGCATGCGGTTCTTGCCTATTAATTTATCGATGAAGGAGCATTCTTGCAAGAGCAACATCAGGTCCCTTCGAGCTCCTATAAGCGGACACTTATAATAGCCAAGGAGCTAGCAAATAATAATTACAACAACTTTTATTCTTAGGAGAAGAAAAAACAGTTTGATATTTTGTTACATATATGTATACGGTTATTTATTCTCCCGATAAGTCATTTAAATTTATATATCAACCATTGGCTACGTGAGTCATGGATAATGGATATGTCCCGTGAGAAAATTCTTAAGATGCTCCATGGAATTTACCTAGGGTACCTCTACTCATTCGGAATAATCATTTTGTTTGCCAAGCAGCACCAGGGTAACCCGTTACTGGCCAAGAAATTGCTGGATGCGTGCGTGAGTGCGTGCAGAAACGGCAATGCGTGAGTTAGGCGAGGTAGAAGAGGCCATAACCTAAACGCTGGCACGTGACTCACGCGTGAAACGTGCACGAGAAGCTACACCTTTCATCCTGCTTCACTGTGGCAGCCGTCCACCACGGAGCAGGTTACATTCCTGGATGATTCACATTGATGCTTTCTTGCATATTTGCCCTCGGAAAATCTGCAAATCTGCAAAATCCTCAATATTATTGCATTGAATTCCAAGAAGATAAGGTCCGATAAGTACTGCTTTAGAGAGTTGAGACAAAAGTCCAATAAATTCAATGAAACAGTCAATATCGGCTCTGGGCTAATTCTAACGGAACCCATTTTCTTCTTTTATAGGAAATTAATGGCTTCACGGACGAATTTCATGGACCTACATGGACCTACATGGACCTACTGATCCGAGGACTGTGGAATGACTTGACTGACTGCTCTTGTATTTTGTCAGGGGTCAGGAGTGCTGTGTAAGAAAGTTCAAATCTATCTACCATATGTATGTTATTTATCTAAGAAGAGCAGTGACTCTTTTTTAAGAGACTCGTGGCAGTGGTTACAAATGACTGGGGTCCATTTTGAAGTGAGTCGAATACTTACTAATTGAGATAACGTTCCTCGGTGGTCTCTCCGTATTAACCATGCAATTAACTCAAGATAAATATATTGAGAGTGTGTCTAATTAGATACTTTTCTTTTTTTCACTTCACTCTTTGCATTAGACTCACTTTCATCTTCTGCTCTCGTAAATCTCCTGGTTTTTTGACTTTTAAACGAAATTGCAGAGACTGGTGAGTGGTGAATCTGTCTGAGGTGGATAAAAAAGTGCCTCGTTAAGCTCCCCGTGCATCAATCAACCCTTGGGATCTAGATGACTTGGTCAGTCTGTGATTGACCTTAGTCAGATGTCTTCAGGGTGAAAGTTCAAAGGGGTCGATGTCATGGTGGTAGCTGTTGAAAAAAACTGTCCGAAAAGTAATGCCTTACGTACGAAGCAGTCTAGACAAATGAATTAAAGTCTCTACGGGCCCTCAGGATCTATATTAAGCTGGACTCAGCTATATTTAGGGCCAGCTACATGGCGCGTTCCGAAAATAGAACAGTAGGGAAAAGGGGTATGGCGTCTGCCGGGGATGCAGATAGTAGTCGGCCGTGTATAAAGGCACAGTAACACACAGAGAGGAAGTGGGGTCCACTAGGAATTTCAAGAGAGAGAAAGAGATTAGTAGTTAATCGTACGATCGCCTAAGTATAACTCACTCTGCTCCGGAAGCAGCTTCCTAGAATTAATGAAAAATTCCTAGACTCTCTTCGATCTTGGCATCTTACCAAGATGCCAAGATATCGAAATTAACATCTGCTACGTTCACTCCATCCTCTTGCGGAGCAGTTCTCAATGAATCAATGCTACAGGTACTTTCGTCTTAGTTTACACAGCCAAATCTGGATATATCATTGACTCTGCCCACAGGAATCTTGTACAAAGGTACATAGTGGTAAGTGGTAAGTGTCATGAGGATGCTGGAAAAAGAAAATATTAGTTTCTTAAATTTTAACGATTCTCATTCGTTATCATTGTTTATTACTATACCGCATACCGCATATATTTTAGTGAAAACTTTGAAAAAAATTTGTAAACGAACCCTGATATTGGATAACCTAGTCGTCGCTCGTTAATTTTATTTCCAGAAGGGTCCAGTGGCACGGGCCAGTATTACCCAATTCTCAGGAGAGTATAACCGTGAATGCATCTAAGAGAGCACTAGGTAGAAGACACGTGTAACGCGTGGGAGAAGTACCCACGTGGATAGGGATTCTCTGGAGGAGTTGGGAACCGCATTCCAGATGGCGTCTGGCGCCACAAGAGGTTCTCAATATTAGCGTTATCCAGGAAACGGATGCTGCTCAGAAAAGGTATTTCAACAAAAACAATCCACACCTCTCTGACCCTGAGAACCTCTGCTGGATTATGTGTCAATGATTATTATTATTATTATTTCAGATAGAAAGAATCTCCAGAATTTATTGATCCGAAAGATACTGCATTAAACCGAAAGAAAAAAAAAAAAAAACTCATAAATGATCAAAAGGAATGTTGGGTACTAAGAGGATGAGGATACCAAGAGAGAATCCTGATTAAGATAGTCGGATCAAGGATGGCAAATTCGCCTGTATAGCGAATGACGATGAACAGTAATTTTATGCGAGATCGTCCAACAGTATCTCTGACGTCATTTGTGTCTGAAAAATAATAGGAAATGATGGAT
Organism: Cephus cinctus; assembly: GCF_000341935.2. Classification (NCBI taxonomy): domain Eukaryota; kingdom Metazoa; phylum Arthropoda; class Insecta; order Hymenoptera; family Cephidae; genus Cephus; species Cephus cinctus. The sequence goes on from NW_014333441.1 coordinate 5,315, forward strand.
TATTAATGTCCATGGTTTAAGGGTTGATCGTGATTAAAAGAGTGATGGTTACCAAGGTATCCAGGGTACGCAAATAGAATGGAGGATGCTATAAATTTCTTGGCGTTACAGCAGACTCTGGCATCATCTCCTTTGTCAAGACAGCTACGTAAATTCAAGGCGTGCAGCATCCCTTCGCGTTAGACTTACGTGCACGTAACTGGCTGTGCTTGACTTTATGATAATGTAAATGCGTTCCGACAGCTTGGTCTTGTACGATCAAATGAACTGCCTATGGAATAGAGATTGATGAGATGAGCTTCTTACTATGTGCTTACATTCTTTAATCATCTTAATTTTTTTTTATTCGTTTCAAGTTATCTCAGTCATATATATATTCAAGAGAGACATTTTTGGTAAGATCAATTTTCTTCTTTCCTATGTAAAATAAGCAAGCTGCTGTCTCGACGATTAAGAAATCTCAATGGAATTCTCGTGGTGGATGCAGCATCCGCGTATTCATAGTAAATACAATGTGGCGTGTGCTTGATAGGAATGACGTGTGCGTCTGAAAGATAAAGAGAGAAGAACTAGAAGAGCATTGAGTAGGTAGGCACATATAGGGTGATTATAAAATCAATTATAATTAAGGTATATAATATCTAATATAATAAGGTATCCTTAAAACAGGAAATGAAGTATCATCAAACATTTTTGAATGTCGCTACTATATGTATATAGCGTTTATTAAATTTTTACAATTATTAAAATATTTTATTATTTAATTTACGTAGGTACTCGAAGGAAGTTAAGGTTGTTCATTGTGATGCTTAAAGATACTTATAATGACTTTTTAATTATTGATCATTTAAGTACACTTAAGTTTGATTATAATTTTTAATCACCCCGTATGTCTACCTCATAGGTGTGTAAGAAGGAGTAGGCATGTTAGGCATTGCTTCTACAATATATAGAAGTCGCACCATCTGCATAGGTTTTACCCTTAGAGATTCCAAGATATGAATCCGGTTTACGAGCTACGGATAGAATTGACTGTCCGTTAAGTTTAAAAATAGAAATGCCTCTCCCAATGCGATATATGGACTATAGACTATAAAGTCGTCAGACATCTGCCTTGCGAGTGAACTACAAGTTCCAGTAAGCTCAGTGAATTTCCCTTAAAGAAATATGACAGGAATTTTATGCACAGAGTCAAGAAATGGAAAGGAGAAAACCTTTAAAGATTTCTAAATCAATCTTAATTTGATATCAAATTCAATTCCGGATAAGTATTCATCTCGTATCGATTGAACAATTCCTATAAATCTGTACCCTCTTGTCGATTGTCTTGAATTCAAATAACCTTTCCAATTCTAGAATTTAAAAATATCGAAATTTCAGTCGCATAAATTCCAAGTAATTTGTGATTCAAAAGTAATATGGAACTTAGTAAAATTGAATACTATATAAATGTACAGTCGAGTACAAAAGATTAAACTTATAGATACCATAGGTAATGTAGTATGAAATACGGGTATAGTGTAACGAGTCGTCATTATAAAATTCTCCAAGAGTATTTTCTCCCACGAAGTTAAAATGGCGCATTATCCGCAGACACGCATCGTTCAGGGTCAGAGAGAACGAATTCCGTTATGGAGACGCCCAGGTCGAAGGGTACGTCCATGCTGGGAAGAGGGCGAATGAGACTGAGGAAAGTAAAGGATAAAAACAGAAAGAGATTAAAAGGATAAAAGGAGAAACACAAGAGGAGAATATCGCCTAGAGTCACAAAGTCTTGAATAACCCGAGAGAAATGGCGTCCATAAATAAAATATAAAAGCCAGTAGCTCGAAGCGATCGATAGCAAACCCTTCGTCATCATCATCAGCGGGGCAGAGACCTGCAGCATCTCTACTCTAAATATTTCTCCATTAAAGCTAACCTCCTTCTCTTCCTATCGTTCATCCAGTTTCTACTAGCCGCAACTACATAAATATTACGTACCAACCTCATACCATAAACGAGACACCTTTCTCATCTTTCTCCTTTCAGTATTCTCCTCCTTGTACATCAAAAACCTCTTGCAAGTCTTCCAATTCGTGGCGGCCATTTTTTTCTGCCTTAGGCTACGTCTCCTTCTGTACTAGACGTATTCTGTATTCCTATGGCATATCGACTCCGGAACGCATTAGAAAGACTCATGTAATAGCAGGGATCGTTCCTGGCATGCAGGATCATTCAGGACAGTTAGATATTCAAATAACCCCGCCAAGAGCCGTTTCAGTGACGATGCTGATTCTTCACTGAAAGATTCCTGCCAGTGTACCGTTTCGTGCTACGAAACCGAGATGACATTCCTGACTGGGTGAAAACACGAGAACAGTGCCTTATGCTATTCACGTATCACTATGTATGTACTACATACTATAATATCTACCATACGGATAAGAATATGAACTTTGAACTTTCCTCAGAGACAACCACCACGAGAATAATTTCATATAAAACCAATTTCATCACATACGTATGTCAAGTTACGATATCGTTGCTTTGACATGAATAAACAGTTACCTATAACACTGTATTTGATCATGGACCATTCTGGAAAATAGGTCAATGTCTCTGGTAGAGGGTCAACAGTTTTGATAACATTGTGGCGATAACGTTATCGCGATTGTACCAATTTGTGTTACAAGACTTTAACTTAGGTTATATGTATACACATTGGCGTAGCATACTAGAATCCACAGCGTACCACAGCGTACCGGCTTGCTAGGATGTTAGGATAATCGAGGGTGCGTTCCGAAATGTATTGACAGTACTGCCAGTACTGTAACCCACGCTGTGTCCTTATTCATCCATACGCATCTAAGAGAGATATGTAATTACTTTTACAGTGCTGTCAGTACATTTCGGAACGCACCCCGAGTTATCCCAGAATGATTTGTTAATCTTAGGATTTATCAATTTCTAAGGTTAGTCTCTTAAAAGTTAATCAAACGCCAGCCGATGACGTTAGCCAACCGAATGATCGTATTCGGAAAGTTTCCGAAAGTATCGACGTCTCATTGGCCAATCTCGCTGGTTAAACCTCGGTTAACTTTGTTGGAGAGCAGCCCTAATGTAAGACTTCCTAGTGGATCGCGCGTGATCGCGTGCGCGAGTATAACAGCAGGCAAATACCGATGTCGTGTTGTTCGGAATTTCCTAGTCCGCCAAGGAAGAAGATACCCGACGTGAATATCCCTAGTCGACCATACATCCTAGGGATTTTCTAATATCACTAGTCTGGGCTTTGGGCACGTTTTGAAACAATCGTATCGTAACCGTTTTGGAATAGCAGAAGTCGTACAAATTTTGTCATAAACATTTTTGAAATAAAACATCGCAATTCATTGATAAACTAAAGATTTTCGTAATATCATTCCCACGAGACCCAACACATGTCGTCTCCTGGCACTTGGTGCTCTCAGCAGGAAGGAGTCCGTGATCGTAGCCCGAGCATTTCAGCCGGAGGCTGTAAGAATGATCCAAGTTAAGCCTGAGGTAGGATATACATAAGCCGAAGTAAAGCAATGCGAGCAAACCGTAGTGCTTATAGAAGTGAGTGTCAGTGAGTGCAATGTCTTGCAATGCCTGCTGTAGGTTGCCTGCTGTTAGTTGCTGCTGGCTATTGCCCACTAGAGAGAGAGACTCTAACGATAAGGGAATATAGCCTTGGGGACATCACGGAGACGACATTCCTGCACGGAGCACCTCTAGCTGGGTCTTGAACTCACCTTTTCTAATATACCTAGAAACCTATAAAGATATTCACAATTAAAATCTTACCCGATGATTGGTGAACGGAGAAACATAACCTCTTCGTTTGTGTATTAGTTGTCATACCGTGATACAGGCTAGGAGTTTAGCGGTTGAATATACCGATGAGGTAACAGGTACGGTGAATCATTTATCATTTACAACGAGAAAATCATAAGAATCTTATAACTAATAGGTCTGTGACGTGGCTGCG